>NC_016088.4:45731960-45987650 GCF_000004515.6 Glycine max
GATTAAGAGGAAGAATGAGGTGTTAGGAGTATTCAAAAAATTCAAAGTACTAGTTGAAAAACAGAGTGGACAGAATATAGAGATTCTGAGGACTGATGGTGGTGGGGAGTATGTTAGCACTGAGTTTGATGAATATTGTGAGAATGAAGGAATAACACATGAGGTTACACCTCCATATACTCCTCAACATAATGGAGTTGCTGAGAGGAAGAATAGGACATTGCTTAATATGGTGAGAAGCATGTTAAAAAGTAAGAACATGCCTAAGATATGGTGGGGAGAGGCTGTTAACACTGCTGCATATATTATAAATAGAAGTCCAACAAAGAAAATGGAGAATATTACCCCTGAGGAAGCTTGGACAGGTGTTAAACCAAATGTATCACATTTTAGAGTATTTGGGTCTGTTTGTTATAGGCATGTGCCTGATCAACTTAGAACAAAGCTGGATGATAAAGGAGAAGTGATGATTATGGTGGGTTATCATTCAACTGGTGGTTACAAACTAGTGAATCCTGTGAACAACAAAATTGTGATAAGTAGAGACATAGTATTTGATGAGGGAAAAGCGTGGAAGTGGAGTGAAAAGGGAGAGAGTTCTACTGGTGTAGAACAAAATCTGTTTGATGTGCCTGCTGGTGAAACTGAGTCAGACATTGAGGGTGAAACAGGGCCAGTTGAAGATAATGATGATGAAGGTGGTAGTCCTGAGATGCCAAGAAGATCATTGAGACAAAGGCAGGTTCCTGCAAGGTTAAATGACTATGAGATAATGCCTGATGGTGCAATTGATGATGAAGGTGATTTAGTGCACTTTGCACTACTTGCTGAAACAGAACCAGTAACTTTGCAGGAAGCAATGAAAAACTCTAAGTGGCTAGAAGCTATGAAAGAGGAACTCAGATCCATAGAGAAGAACTTGACTTGGGAATTGGTTGAATTACCAAAAGGAAAGAAAGCAATAGGTGTGAAATGGGTGTATAAAGTGAAAGTTAATCCTAAAGGTGAAGTGGTGAAGTACAAAGCACGGTTAGTAGCTAGAGGATTCCTCCAAAGACATGGTGTTGATTATGAGGAAGTTTTTGCACCTGTTGCAAGGATTGAAACTGTGAGAGTTGTGGTAGCTCATGCTAGTATGCAGAGGTGGAAAGTACATCAACTTGATGTAAAATCTGCCTTCTTAAATGGAGAATTGGAAGAGGAAGTTTATGTTGAGCAACCAGCAGGTTTTGTGAAACAAGGAAGTGAGAAAAAGGTACTGAAATTGAGAAAAGCCTTGTATGGCTTGAAACAAGCTCCACGAGCTTGGAACAAAAAGATAGATAAGAGTTTAATCAACATGGGGTATGTGAGATGTATTTCTGAGCATGGAGTGTATGTGAAGTCAGGGGGTGGTGATATAGTAATACTATGCCTCTATGTTGATGATTTGTTGGTTACTGGAAACAATGAAACTAAGGTAACTGAATTTAAAAGGAAAATGATGAGTAATTTTGAAATGACAGACCTAGGAGAGATATCCTACTTTCTAGGAATTGAATTTCAAAATACTAGTGATGGTGTGCTACTGTCACAGAAAAAGTATGCTTCTGATGTACTGAAGAGATTCAATATGCAACACTGTAATGGTGCTGCAACACCAGCAGAAGCAGGATTATGGCTTGATAAAAATGTTGATGAGCCAGAAGTTGATGCTACTGAGTTTAGACAGGTGGTTGGGGCACTGAGATATCTCTGCAACACCAGACCTGATATTGCTTTCAGTGTAGGTCTGATTAGCAGAGTTATGGACAGACCTAGAACATCTCACCTTGCTGCTGCAAAACGAATTCTAAGATATGTCAAAGACACTATGACATATGGAATTCTTCTACCTAGTAAATGCAGAGAAAATGAGAAAGGTCTCTATGGTTTCACTGACGCAGATTGGGGTGGTGATAAAACTGATAGAAAGAGCACTGCTGGCTCTGTATTTCTACTTGGATCAGGTCCCATTTCCTGGAGTTCAAAGAAGGAATCTGTTGTGGCATTGTCCTCATGTGAAGCTGAGTATATTGCAGCTTCAATGGGAGCTTGTCAGGCCATCTGGTTGGATAATTTGATGCAGGAACTAATGATAAAAAAGGAAAGTGTTGTGGAGCTATTTGTGGACAACAAATCTGCAATTAGCTTGGCCAAATATCCAGTAGCACATGGCAGATCCAAACACATAGAGACTCGTTATCATTTCTTGAGAGATCAAGTCACCAAAGGGAGATTGAAGCTGAGCTATTGCAGAACTGATATGCAGGTAGCAGATATCTTCACCAAGGCAGTGAAGAGAGAAACTTTTAAGAAGCTGAGGAACATTCTGAATGTTGTTGACTGTAATGAATTTGTTTAGCTGAAAGTTTTGTTGTTATTTGCTTTATATTAGAGACTAGCTTAAGGGGGTGTGTTAAATAAAGGTGTATAAGCTAGTTTGCTTTTTTCTCCAATTGTATTTTTTGACTTTCCCTATTGCAGACTCATACATGAGTGACACATGTAATGAGTATATAAGTAATGAATAAATGGGCGCACACTGATTCAATTTTTCTGTTATTCAGTTGTAACAAACTCTCTCTCTCTCTTCATCTTCGTGTGTGTGTGAAGTGCAGTGAAGCACTCAAGCTCCAACAAAAAAGACTTATGTTTGATTCTTTCATAACATTCTTGAGGAGAATAGCTTTAAACTAAAAATTAGTCTCATAACTAGTTAAAAAAATTAAAGTTGTATACATAGATAACTTAAGACATCATCCCTTGGTACTATCTAGCAATAGCATATATATCATTGTCATCGGTAAAATTATGAATAAAATTAATCTTAAATATTTTTTAATCTCTTAAATTTAAAGTTCTCTAAACTAAAATTTTCATTTTTTTAGTACCTCATATTCAAGAAATACTTCTTAAGTCCCTCTAACAAGACAACGTTGACTAAACACATGACCTGGAAGATCAATTCACAATTTATGACAATTTTTAACGGCTATATTTTGGTTTTGCATTTTAAATTTAAAATACGATTTCAGACAATTATAACTATCAAAATCAAATAAAACAAAAAAAAAAGTACAAACGTGAAACCCAGATCTACCACCATTAACAAACCCTGCATCCCCTATTACTAGAAATTCAAAACCTCACATTCCAAAATCAATCATTCAATCTCAATAACACTCTTGAATTTGTTACCTTGTCACATACTTTCAAGGTTCCAAACCAAACCCAATATTCAATGCTCTCTCCCTCTCTCACACCTCATCATATACTACAAAAAAAAATAAACATTTTTCTGATGGCAAAAATCCATTGGTAACACTAAAAATCCTTCGCTAATTGAAAATTTTGGACGGATTTCTGATGGACAAAAATTCGTCGGAAAAATGGTCTCAGGAAATTTAAATTGACGGATTTGTTATGTCTGTTGGAAATTTTCTAACAAAAAATTCGTCAGAAAGAATCCATGGAAAATTTCTAACTGACCATATCCGTCGAAAATTCCATACTAATATTTTGCGTCAGAAATTTCCCAAGGATTCTTTCTCACAGAAATTCCGTCGAAAATTTCCCATGGCTCATTTTAGATGAATTCTTTGGTTGCAAATTTCCACGAATAATTTCCGACGGAGTATATAGATAAGTTTTTTGGCTAAACAGACTCTTTCAAACCCCTTCTACCACTATAACATATATCATACATCCAATGACGATTCCAAAAAATATTTTTCATATTCTATATATTACAAAAAAAAAAATAGGAGCATTCATGTTTAATCATACGTAATCTTAGAGTGATCTCTATTATATATTAGTAGAAAGAATTATGATCATACTTTACGTGGAAAAAAATGACATACATTTAATGTTTGACTTTCTAAATGAACAAAGTATGAAATATAAATAATATAACCACAATCAGATATATACTTAACACATTTAGAATACAAAATTTCAAACAACTATAATATAAAAAACTTCAACTAACCTGAATAATAGAACGTACGTGTTAGTATTGAAGCGATTAGCCAAGACAGACTAACTATGAAGCTGAGAGTAAGAGAGAAAGAAAAAAAAATTCAAAAATTATTATCTATATATTTTCAACACTTTGTAATTAGTTAAAATTGATTGAATTGAAACATTATACTAAATATGATCAATTAGATATTTTTACAGTAAATTATGAATAATTTGCACAAATAATATATTAAAAAAGTTTATGCCTAATGAAAGGAGTAAAATGAATAAAAAGAAGTCATACATTGTAAGGGAAATATAATAATTTTTTAGGTGTGAAGTAATGTGAGCGTTAATCACTTACTTATCAATTAAGTATAGGTGTATAATAATACTTTGTATATTTTTTATTTGAATTCTAAAAATTTCAAAAAAATAGATGAGAATATCTAAATTTAATTAAATCTCTTTTGTCCATCATATTTTTAAAATTTTTAATATCTAAATTTAAATTTTAGTTATTTATAAGAATCTTATTTATTTATTTAAAATTTTCAAAAATAAAACATTTTATACTTACAAACTTCAATTTTTAAATATTAGCTCTATACAACCCTTTTCTAGTATATTATGCATCATCTTTCCACAACTTTTACTTATTAGAAGAAGAAAATACAAATTAAATATATTTATTTTTAAAAAAAAATATTGGATATTAAGAAAATTAATTAAAAATAATTAGAATGCTCTTACTACTATATTTTCTATTATTTTTTCTCTAAAATTCGATTATCTGTTGCAGATTTATCTAACTTATAGTCTCCATGTATGTTTCTATATTCAATGGTTTCTAAAATATATCTAGAAAGGCATATATGATCTATCATAATTTAGAGTAATTCTTTCCTGTAAATAATAATTGAACTACATACAATCTATTAAACAGACAAAATATGAAATATTTTTAATAATTCCAAACATGAGTAATTAAGTCATTGCCAAGAAGGTAAGAAATAGGGAGTATTATACACTTTGTGTTCTGGTTTCAGAAATTATACCTCCCAATATTCTATTTTGGTTGTAACATATTTGAAGAACTTACTAAATTAAATTTGATCCCTCTGCGAATATGTTCATAATAAAAACCTTGATTACTTCGTATTCGGTAGATCTGAATAACTGCATAATTAGAATGTCACTCTATATTTTAGTTTTGGTTCAAGGCAAAGCCTAATTTATTCATGTTGCGTTAAAACTGATGGCTGCATGTGCAGATCCATCCATGAAAGCACAATTGGATTGGGAAACACCTACAAAATCATTAAAGGTATTACTGGAGACCTTCTCTACCTTCATGAAGATTCTCGACTGCGTATTATCCATCGTGATCTCAAAGCAAGCAACATTCTCTGAGATGAAGAGATGAATGCTAAGATTACAGATTTTGGCATGGTAAGACTGGTTTTAGTGGATCTAACTCAAGCAAATACTAGTAGAATTGTCAGAACTAGTAAGTATTAGAATATAACATACCTTATAAAATGTTGAGAGTTTAATTTCAATCAACTATCAATGAGAATTAATTTTAACCTTAATTTTCACCAAATCAAGTATTAGTAATTATTCGAAGAGTGTGAGTCTTGAGTTGTTATAATGGTTAAGTTTTGTATGACTGAGTGATGGGGTAAAATACTTATACTGTACTAGGAATTCAGAATTAAAGCTTTGTTTTGAAGATCATTGGCTTTAGCAACTAAAACAAAATGAAATTTTATAAGCATGTGAAGAATCACAATATTTATGACCAACTATTCATGCACTCCTATCCATGCAGAATATGACTATTTTTTTTTACGAGGCTTGTATTGTAATCAGAAAACATTTTAGATACCGAATCAAAACTTAAAATTTTGATATCCATGTATGTTATAACTATGATATTGTTCTGCAGATTTAGATGATACTCTGTATCCCGTCATATTTGGTCTTGCAAAAAACATGTCCTCACAAATATCAAAGGTAAGTTCGTGCGTATGCCTAAGTACCGTAAAATTTTTGAACTAAAAATATATTTAAGTCACTTATTGTAAATATTTTTTTATTATAATACTTAATTTTTTAAGTATTATTGAAGATACTCTATAAATATTGTATACTTTTTCAATAAATATACAAAGGGAGCTAGAGAGAAAGCATTTGTTTTTATTTATTATTAAATTCGCTTCACAACCCCTTGCAAACGCAACAAGATGCAAACCAAAATGCATTCATGTGATATAGTGCCATCCAACAACAACAACATACTATAAAGTTCAGAAAGCTAAGCACAACCGTTCAACTTTCAAACTCAAAACCACAACACGAACAAAAAAACACGAAACATAGCAAAATGGTTTGCACTAATAGCAAGAAGCAATTAAGAAAATACTAAACTAAAAAGTGTTATATTAAGCAGACTTGAAGCTTGAGCACAGTGATTTTATCAGCAGCAGTGAGCACACTAAGATGAGAAAGACTAACGAGCCAACACCCACTCCAACCCCCACAAAGAGGAGCTTGAACTCGAAGTCCTTGGCACTGAGTAACTCCTTGAAGGCAGTGTATATCAATCTGAGAAAGTTCTCATTCCTCACGAGTTTGATTGAAGCCAATGGTGAGCATTTGTACAATGGTGAGGTGAGAAGCAACGAGAGAGAGGGATGAGCTACAATGGCTTACCTGTCGGCGACTTGGGCTGACATCGGAGGTGCAATGGAGGCACAACGGGTTCCCTTATCAAGTCGCAAAGGGGAGTGACAAAAGGCAAGGGTTGCAGGCATTTTATTTGGGGATAATTTTTAAATCCGATGGATTTTACCGAATGAATAAAATCCGTCAAAAATTTATACTTTATAACGGAATACAATCTTTCAAAAATATCCGTGGGAAAATACAATATTTCCGACGGAATAAATTCCATGGGAAATATTCTGTTAGAAATATTTTTTTTGTAGTGATATTCCTTGCTTTTAATTTAATTCATGTGATTTTATTGACAAAATTCATCTAATTATGTTAAGTTTGATTCAGCCACGACATGGATTGGAAGATGTGAAAATTTTGTGAAAAGAAACTTAAAATGGGTCAAAAAGAGTGTTGTGGTGAGGAGAATGACCATTCTAATTTCAAAATGATCATTTTGAGTTTTCACGAAAAAAGGAAATCAACATAATTGATCCTGGGAATGACCATTTTCGTGCCTGTGATAGTTACATTTTTTACTATAAAAAGGGAATTGGATAAGGTTTTTGAGATATCTTTTGCTCCGCTCAAAAATAGAAAACAGAGAGTGAGTAAGCAACTCTGACGCAGCTTTAGTTGATAGGAAAGAACATGAAGAACATCACAAGGTTCTAAATTGTAAAATTTTTTACTCTCCTTTCTTCTTCATGTATTGTGGGTTGTTTATTTTCTTGTTTGTGCCTATGGCTAGCTAAATCGCTCTCTTTTCTAGGTTATGATGTAATCTACATATGAACCCCAATATCATCAATTGAAATTTGTCTTTATTCAGTCTATTATTTTATTCTACGATACTTAATTTCTTTTATCCTTAAGAGTTTGGTTTCTTCATTCTGCTACGCCATTCATGCTAGGTTTGCTTGGCATAGTGTATTATGGAACAATTCCACTCTTTTAGGAAAAATGCAAAAGGCCCTGGACGTTGTTCTATTGATCTATCATATCTACCATAGTACTTATCACCACGATCATATTTGACAGTCTTAATTTTCTTTCCAAGTTGAAGTTCAACTTCAGCCTTGAAGGTCTTAAAACGTCTAGGGATTGAGACTTCTCATGTATCAAATATAAAGTAGTCATCTATGAACGTAATGAAATATTATTGTCCATTCCAAGAAGCCATAGGAAAAGGACCACAAATATTTGTATGAATTAGTTCTAAGACGTCCTTAGTTCTTTCGACACAAACTTCAAAATCTGATAAATCCAAGGGATCAAGAATCTCATCCGACACAAGTCTCTGAATTCTCTCCTTAGAGATATGACCTATGCACTTGTGTCATAAGATGGCTAAATTCTCATTCAATTTTTGTTTTGTACCGTAAAACTTGTTTGCAATATTTCATTATAGGAATTAACAATATCAAGCATGTAAAAATTATCAATTAAAGAACCAGAACCAACAATATTTGAATTTTGGTAGAAACTAACTTTATTATTTCTAAGAGAAAAAGAAAATCCATATTTGTCCAAATTAGAAATAGAAATAAATTTCCATCTAAAAGATGTCACAACAAAAGTCTCAAATAAATCCAAATAAAATCTAGTCTTCAATTGCAATCTGAAAGTTCCAATAGCCTCTACTACAATTTTATTCGTTAGTAATGTTATTTAAAGATTAAATTAGAAAAAAAATGATGGTCAATGAAACCATCACAAATTGCAACACCATATGCCATGTCACATGCTCAGTTAACAACATCTTGACGATAGAGGGAATAAAAAAATTATGACTTTTAATTTGAATAACTAAAACATATTGCTAATCGTGAAAATTGTAATTACTCCTCAAAAGGAATATATTTTCAAATCAACAAAGTAATTTTCACTAAATGATTCTATTAACAAATAAATATTTAAAGATGAGACATAGAATCCTTTCTTGATTTGAGTTTTTTTAATCAAACAAGCAAGTTCATGATTTTTCAACTTATCAAAGAATTGTCTCATACTTAATGCATATTATAATAATTTCAATAAACACATTCATTTTTAATCATATTCATATAATATAATGGTCTATAGTATTTGAAAGTAAATGTAAACTTCTAATATTAACGATCGAATTCTATAATTTCAATACTATACAATGACATTTCTAAATACATAAATCGTATGCTACTTGACGTCTTCATGTAACATCTTTACAACGGTGTCAACTGATACTTCAACTTCTCAAAAAGATCTTATTTATGAGTGCTTTCCAATACCATGTGCTTTAAAGAAGTTATCAGAACCATCAATTCCAATCAAAATAATTCCCTTTGATGGCGCATTTGTCTTCTCAAATTTTAGTCAACATTTCGATCGCTTTTGAATGGATTCTTTTACTCCTCTCAAGAAAAATTCATAAAAAATATACTTAAGTTTCTTGACTTAAACAAATTTTACCTAGATAACACATGCATAACCCAATGTTTTTAAGGGACTAAAAACACATTAATTAATATGAAAAACAACTGAATTTTCTGTGTTATTAATTAATATGATCAAAGTGAAGTGGTTAGTGAAACATTCTCACAGAATTTTTTTTAAATAATTAACTTAAGAAAAAAATTAACTTATTACAAGATAAATGACCAATAAAATGCCAAATATGATCTTGTGTTCACTCTTTTTTATTACATAAAATCACGGTCTAAGGAGAATCTTAACTTATGTAATCAGTTCACTTTGAAAAATAAAAAGGTTATATTCTTCAAAGCATGTTTTAGAAATGTCTAAGCTGCAGCGTTGCGTAGAGTGGATGAAGTTCTTGATCCGGGAGAGGCTGAAGCATATGCGTTTAGGTGGGACGGATTGTGCTCAACTCTTCCAGTGCTGGGAAAATAAGGAAGCAACAGGTAGATCTTTGTTTCATGGTCTGCTTGAAGATTGTAGAAAGTTGTTACATAACTCTCCTTTCAAGTTTCTCGTTTTTACTAAAAGAGCGGGTAACAACGCTGCGCACAGTGTGACAACCTTAGCTTTTTCATTTTATGATAGTTGTTGGATTGAGGAACATCGATTCGTTGAATTTTAAACTAATAAAATAAACAATAGCTTCTAATAAAGTAATATACCATAAAAATAACAATAATAATACTACTAAAAAAATGAGTTTTAACATCGCCCTATTAACATCGGTTATTTGAAAACCGATGTTGTTAAACACTTACAACATCGATTTTCAAATAACAGATGTTAAAACTGAATTTAGTGTGATTTTAACATCGGTTATTTGAAAACCGATGTTGTAAGTGCTTAACGACATTGATTTTCAAATAACCGATGTTAAATTAACATCAGTTATTTAAAAACTGATCTCGTTAAACATTTACAACATCCCGATGTCAAAATCACACTAAATTCTGTTTGAACATCTGTTATTTGAAAACCGATGTTGTAAGTGCTTAGCGACATCTATTTTCAAATAACCGATGTTAGTATAAACTTTTTTTTAATTATTTATATATTTAAAAAAATCATATATTGCGTTATTAATTATATTTTAATTAAAAAAATATAATAATTAATAAACAATAATAAATTCAAAAGGTAATCATTTAAAAATTAAACTAAAATTTTAAAATAAATTTCGTAATTTTAATTTTATTATTTCATGATTATCATTTAAATATAACACACATTTATATAAATTATTTGATATTAGTTAATTTGAAAGAAAAAAACTGTTTTTAATAATAGAGTTTAACTTTTATAGAATTTTTATAGAATGTTGGTGAAAATAATTATATCATAAAAAAATTAAAATTTATTATTAATATATTTTTATTTAATTATTATTTAATTATTATATTTGAAAAAAATGATATTTTTATTATTTTTAAACAAATTTTTCAGAACAAAAATAAAAATATTTTCATGAGACACATAAATTATGTTTTAAGTCTTTAAATATAGAGTTAATTATAATCCACATGTAATTTATTTTTATTATATTTGTCATTTTTTTATTATTTTTAACTTCATTTGTTAATTATGTAAATTTTTTGTTAATAAATTTAATAAAAAAATTATTTAGGAAAGAAGAAACAAAGAAAAAGAATTATATTTAAATAGTGATGAATATTTTTTGTCAAAAGTTATTTTAATACTCAATTAAATATATTTTTTTTAGATTTACTTAATAAAACTTTAAATTTGAATTCACAAACTAAGTTTGAGAACAGGAATAGCATATTAGGTCTAGTAACCACGACACACTCAAATTTAGTTTAATTATCATTTATGAAATGATTATCACCGAGTTCTTATTATAAAAAAGTCATCCTTATTAATATTTAATATTGTATTAAAACTTAAATTTAAAATCACTAGTTAAATTAAAACAATCTTATCAATTGATTTATATACTTAGTAGCAAACAAAAATTGTTACAATTTTTTTTATAATATCAATTAATTGAAAAATATTTTGATATAATTTTTAATATAATTATTACAGAAATTTACGATACTATAACTTACTGTCAAAAAAGTCATAGAATGTATGCATACATTATTTATTTGATTAAAATGTATTTTTTGTTCATCTATTTTTTAAAATTCATGATTTTAGTTTTTTTATTATTTAATTAAAATATTTTATCTTTTATTTTTAAAAATTCATAATTTTAACTCTTTTATTCTTTAATTGAGATATTTAATTTTTTATTTTAATAAAAAAATTTAATTTTAATTTTATTTTTTTAGAAGTAAAAGACGAACTATCTTAATTAAATGAAATGATCAATGATTAAAATTACAAATGTTTAAAAAATAAAATATCTTAATTAAAAAATAAAAATTAAATTATGGATTTATAAAAAATAAGAAAATGTGTAAATCAACAGTGTAAATCTATCGCTTGATGCAGGTTGACCTCATTTCCCTTTGTTATTTACTTATTTTCCCTTCCTAAAACCCTAAACCCTCAAATTTTAGATTCATCGAACTCGTCGATTTATTGAGGAAATTCTTTTTTCCGTAATTTTCAGGATTGCGTTGTTCGAACAAACAGGAATTGGAAAGAATGCCAACTAGGTATTGTATCCATTTTCCACACTCTCTCTATTCCTTTAATCCTTTCTGTGTGCGTAACGTGTTTTCGATTTCTAAATTTCTAGTTGAATGTGTGTAAGAATGCATTGTTGGAATTCATGGAAATTTTTTCACTTGGAATCCAAATAGCTAATTGTTCATCTGAGTTTATTTTATTGAATTAGAATTTGTAAAATATTTTCTTCAGCAAGTTTACCTTCCATGATTGTATTTGAATTAACCATTGCAGTTGTGCACCGAAATAATAATAATAATAATAACAGTTAACCATTGATGAACTCTTGACAGAGGTATACACTTTGAGGGAATGTTTTGAAAAAAGAAAGAACAAGCAAGGAAAGTAGAATTTTGCAGAGGTGGAACTTTTTTTAGTTGGCAATAAGGTTATCCTCTGTGCTTCCTAGTTATTCTTGGTGGTTACTGTACAGACACTTCCTCCTAAAATGAATGTTTTTGGAGTATAGTTCAATCGAAGGTGATTGAGATTGATCTTGGGGACATGGAACTTTTATATACAAAGATCTATAATAAGCAGTGTTTTCTGATTGGAAATACCAAATACGTGTTTTGAGGTGAGAGCAGTCACCCCCCCTTAACTTGCTTTTACTTCGTAAAATCATTCATTCATTTGGATTGTGTATTTTTTGCTGTTGATGATAATGTATTATATGAATGATAACTCGTCAAACATAATTTAATTAAGATATTATATTGCTTTTTAATTTTCTTGCTTTTCAAAAGAAAATGTGTTATTCTTTTTTGTTGAAATGCTGAAATGCTGAAATGCTGAAAATGTGCTTTTCTTGATTTACTTTTATATTTATTGTTATTTGATCATTAACCCACCAAAAAGTTATTCTCCCTCTTTTTATCTCTGTTTATATTATATTTGGAATGTTCATTTTCATGAAAGAGCACTAAACATTGTTTGTATTCAGTTATTTGTTGATGCCCCACCTTAATTCTTCTGGCTTTTGCGTCCAAGCAGTACACACACAACACACTTCTGCGTTTCATGGCACCCCTACTGTTGTCAAGAACTTGAATTATCTAAAGAGTTTTTAGACAATGAGTCACGAAGTTCTGCCTCTTCACCTTCTTCAGTTCTTTGATTATCTCATCATTTTCACTTCCCTTACTTTCCCCAGCATCCTCATTTTCACTTTCTGTTTCCTGAGTTATAGAAGCCACCGGCTCAGAAGAACTAGAAGCTTCGAATTGCTCAAGTATCTCTTCTCCTTTCAACATTTTCAACTGCCAATAAATTCAGCACTTCTGTGTCAGTGCTACCTATCTCAACCATTAAAAACATTCAATACATACCATTAATATTAAAATAAAGTTTTAAGGAAGATTGACAAACTATGCATATAATAAACAAACACCATATGCAAGAATAAAATTTGAAACTAGTTTTTGCATATGAGCATATCAATATGCATGAATTGCAAATATACCTGAGAGACAGAGAGAAGGTGGGAAAGAGCGTGTTGGTATTGAGCATCATTGTTATGGAGGGATTCTTGGACTTTGTTGGTGTTGTCGTGTACAAGCTTCTGAATTGCGTGGTCGATGAGCTCAAACCTTCGATCTTGTTCCATGCTTGTATATTGTTTGGACTTCAATAATAATAAAAGGGTCTTTCTCTGTTCTCACCCATCGGCCACCGACAAGAGCCAAGAGGTGTATTATTGAATGAAAACCACAAGAGACGTGGCGTTTTGGTTTTGTTTTTTGGGTCTTCTCCTCATCTCTAGCATCATCCAACTTTGGGAAGTGGCGTTAGTGCTTCTTACCTTTTCATGGGAAACTTGTCTATACACAACACGATGACTTAGCCTCACCACATAATAAGTGGGAGAGTGTGGTCCTTATGTTGACTCTTGCATATGTGGTTCTTAACTTATATCTATATTCAAATAATTATCTTGGAGAAGAGTATAGTACTTGCGTAAAAATTGTTCATCCACTACAGTTAGTTTTTTTTTTTAACATGTTGTAATTATAGATGCTATTCTTTTGATTTAATATGCTATTATTGATATGAAAATCATTACGCTGTTACCAAATTATCTATTACAGCTTCATCTTCAATGATTTAGTAATGCACAATTATGTACATTAGAGTGTAAAATTTTATCAAGCAATTTTCTTAAATTACATGTCTAAAGAATGGTTGCAAAAGCTAGCTTAAGTTTAAAGTATTGAATGTGACGAAATTCAGAAAAACACTGCTGCTTTCTACGTGCTTTCCATGTACATAAGGGATTGTGATAGCTAATGTTTAAGAGTAGTAGAAATAGAAATTACGTTAATAATAATATATAGTTAAATTGTTTTTATTGGAGTTGCAATTATTTTTATAAAATATAAAGTGTGTAATAAAATAATGTGCTCAAGTTTGAGGACTACTGTGAGGTGGATAGGTGGTACATCATGACGAGATCACAATCAATAGTTTTCATATTGGTTGGAATTCATTTCCCCCCATAATGTAAAACCAAAATGCCTATACATACACACACTATTATATTAGGAGTATCAAAGCATCTTTTATCCATTAACTTAGCTATTGAGATTTCTCTTAGCACCTAGCATTTTGCTTGAGAGAATGAGTGGGGCAGGCTCATGGTGAGTGTCTTTCAAACTGACTTGGCAGCGGGCTCACCTTAGCTTCTAAGTGCTTTTTTAGGAATAAATGGTACGGCTTGAAAGTGATTTTAAAAAAGAATGCAATATGGATCCCTGTAAATTCGATTGGTTTTGAAAGGACAAGGAAAAAGATAATATTAGGAATTCAAGATTGAAACTATTTCTATGTAATGTGACGAAATAGTTAAACTATTGTGTGACTGAAACTAATGAATGCTTGCAGTGATCCTGAAATTATGTTGCTCTATTTGTGGATTTTTGCATAAATGATTTTTCCATAAATTATGTTAGCCACGTTAGTAAGAGTTTGGGTGCAAACAACACTGTATCCTTTCCGCCATATTATCCTTTATTTTTCTTCAGAGTTTGAGTGTAGCATTCATATTGATATCTGTTTTTCGAAATGATGATTGATATAGGTGTTCATTCAGTTATTTCTTTGATTCTTGCTTTCATTTTGGACTGTGCTGCTCATCATCACAGGTACAAATGTTTGTTACCAATGAATATTTTTATTACGTGTTCACTGCCATTAATGACAATTGATATATGCTATATAAATTGTGTTCATGATGAGTGAACCTTAGATTCCCGTTTGAGATTGGATGCAATGATTCTTGCGGACAGTTTGCATTAATCATTGTATTTAATCTTGAATTGTCCGTTTGGACAGTTTGGGGAGACTGATATTTTTATGGTAGATTCATGTGTTAAGGTTAAAATTATTTTGTTTAATTTGATGAAATTTCGGTAATGCATTTCTAGTTGTTCTTTAGGTGCATACTTGATTATCGAAAAATTAATTTCACCGATTTCATGTTGTGTACTTGGAGACCAATGCGAAATGCTGCCAAAATTTTGTCAAATTTAACAAAATAGAATTAACCCTGACGTATGAAGCTACCATAAAAGACGGTCTTCCCAAATGGGATAGGGCCACACCTATAATAAAAAAGTGAGATTTTCATGCATCGAATAACTTTGAGAGTATGACCGAGTTATTACTTAGATGGATCGAAGTTAGATGAATGAAAGTTGCATCAGCCCAGAATACGAGGAAGGCGTCGAGCAATTCTTACAATTTGCTTCAGAAAGAGGTCAACCGGATGAAGATGGAAAATATTATTGTCCTTGCATCAATTGTTTGAACGGAAGACGACAAATACTGGATGACATACGAGAGCATCTGTTGTGTGATGGAATTAAGAGGAATTGTATGACATGGATATGGCATGGTGAAATGACAGACATGCAGAGTGGGCAGAAATCCGAACCGTTTGATGTAGAAATGGGAGATCGCTTGGAGGATATGATTTGTGACCTTGGACAAGAGTCTTTTCAGCAAGCGCATGCCCCTATGTATGATACATTACAAACTGATTCAAAGAAACCTTTGTATCCAGGGTGCAAGAATTTGTTGACGCTGTTGTCAGCGGTTTTAAGTCTGGTTAATATCAAAGCCAGATATGGGTGGAGTGACAAAAGCTTTAGTTCACTGCTTCAAGTAGTGCACGACATGCTTCCAGAGGAAAACACATTGCCTAAAAGTTACTATCAAGCAAAGAAAATATTGTGTCCCATGGGTATGAAGTATCAGAAGATTCATGCTTGCCCGAATGACTGCGTATTATACAGACATCAATTTCAAGAAATATCGAAATGCCCTAGGTGTGGGGTATCACGGTACAAACTCAAGGATGATGAGGAGTGTAGTAGTGATGAAAACTCAAACAAGGGCCCCCCAGCGAAGGTGTTGTGGTATCTTCCGATCATTCCAAGGTTTAAGCGTCTGTTTGTTAATGGAGACGACACAAAAGACCTTACATGGCATGCAAATGAGAGAAACTGTGATGGAATGCTTCGTCATCCGGCTGATTCCTTGCAATGAAAGAAGATAGATCGTTTGTATCCGAATTTTGGCAAAGAGGCAAGAAATCTTAGGCTTGAACTAGCCACTGATGGAATGAATCCATATGGCAGTTTAAGCACGCAACACAGTTCGTGGCCAGTTTTGCTAGTGATTTACAATTTGCCTCCTTGGTTGTGTATGAAATGAAAATACATGATGTTGTCTATGATGATAACGGGCCCAAGACAGCCAGGAAATGACATCGATGTTTATCTCAATCCCTTGATTGAAGACCTTACAAAGTTGTGGGACGAAGGAGTTTTAGTGTTTGATGGGTTTCGAAATGAGACATTTAATTTGTGTGTAATGCTTTTTTGTACCATTAATGATTTTCCAGCATATGGGAATTTGAGCGGTTACTGTGTTAAGGGCCATCGTGCATGCCCCATCTGTGAAGAAGACACAAGCTACATACAACTGAAACATGGAAGAAAAACAGTGTACACTAGGCATCGACATTTTCTTAAACCTCATCATCCTTACCGGCGATTGAAAAAAGCATTTAATGGAAGTCAAGAGCATGAAAATGCACCGGTACCGTTGACTGGTGAGCAGATTTTCCAGCGGGTTCAACACCTAAATACAATATTTGGAAAGATCCAAAAGAAGGACAAAAATAAGACTTGCATATGGAAGAAAAGGTTGATTTTGTTTGATCTTCCGTACTGGGTTGATCTAGATGTTAGACATTGTATTGATGTTATGCATGTGGAGAAAAATGTATGTGATAGTCTCATTGGGACGCTCCTTAACATTCACGGCAAGACGAAAGATGGTTTGAATACTCGTCAAGATCTAGCTGAGCGTCGTTACATCCAAGGTCTGATGGTAGAAAAAAATACTTGCCTCCAGCTTGTCATACTTTGTCCATAAAGGAAAATATTAGTTTTTGTTAGTGCCTACGACGGGTCAAAGTTCCGCAAGGATACTCTTCAAATATTAAGAGCCTTGTGCATTTGAAGGATCTTAAGTTGGTAGGCTTAAAGTCTCATGATTGTCACGTCTTGATGCAACAATTGTTATCGGTGGCCATACGAGACATTTTGCCTAACAAAGTCAGGCTTGCCATAACTCGGCTGTGCTTTTTCTTCAATTCCATTGTAGCAAAGTTCTTGATCCTGTGAAGTTAGACGAACTAGAAAATGAGGCTGCTCTTATATTGTGTGAGTTGGAGATGTATTTTCCGCTTGCATTCTTTGACATCATGGTTCACTTAATTATTCATCTAGTCAGAGAAATCAAATGTTGTGGCCTGTTTATTTGCAGTGGATGTATTCGGTTGAGCGATACATGAAGATCATAAAAGGGTATACCAAAAATCTACACCGTCCTGAAGCATCTATTGTTGAAAGGTACATTGCAGAAGAAACCATTGAATTTTGTTCAGAGTACATTGAAAAAGCTAAACCTGTTGGGCTTCCTGAGTCTCGGCATGATGAAAGAGTAAGAGGTAAGGGTTCAAGAGGACTGCATGTCATCACTCCAAGTGTAGAAGATTTGCAACAAGCTCACTTGTATGTATTGAATAATAGTAATGAAGTTTTGCCATACATAGTTCGTCATGAAAATTTAGTCAAACAAAGTAATCCAAAAATGTCGAAGAACTCAGTGTTGAAAAAACATAACAAGACTTTCCTAGATTGGTTTAAACACACAATCTTGGCTGATGATAATGCTTCTGAAATGTTGAGAAAGCTAGCAGATGGGCCTAAAAGAAATGTTATAACTTGACAAGGATATGATATAAACAAGTATTCCTTCTATACAAAAGCACAAGACCAAAAAAGTACAATGCAAAACAGTGGGGTTACCCTAAGGGCAGAATCTCAACACTTTGTTAGTGTACATGATGACAATCCTTGTGTAGCTTTCATCCCTTACTTTGGTTTCATTGAAGAAATTTGGGAGCTTAACTATGTCAAATTCACTGTCTGTGTTTTCAAATGTAAGAGGGTTGACAGTAATACCGGTGTGCGGACCGATGATGTGGGATTTACGTTGGTGGATCTTAACAAACTCACTTACCAGAATGATCCTTTCATTATGGCAGAACAAGCGAAACAAGTATTTTATGTCGAAGACCCTTGTGATCAAAGGTGGTCAGTGGTTTTACATGGGAAAACAATAGGTGTCAATGTTAAAGATGATTATTCATACATTAATACTTATGTTAGTCCTTTGTCCACACAACTGTCACCTAATGTCGTCGGAGAAGAAACTGACGATGTTCATGCTAATCGTAATGATCACGATGAAGGAGAATTAATTAACATCGTCTAATGTAATTTTTTTTTATTTTGTACTTAATTTCAATTCATTTAATTACATTCATACGCATTTATTTTTTATAACATATTGAATTAATGTTTTTTTTTGTTTACAACCAAATGGCTACACAGCCAAACTCTCCTCCGCCTCCTCCTCCTTCTACTGGTGTAGCATCGCATTCGTCGTCACCACCATTGAAGCGGACTAGAAAGGCCTCACGCCTAAGATCATTGGCGACTAGACCAGTTGAGGCAGAGAGACCCCTTGTTCATGTGGATCCTGTTACTGGCAAAGCAGACAGTCCCCACAGCAAGAAATTTAGAACATATTTAGGGATCGTTGCTCGTGATAAGGTGGATGTCACATACGAAAATTGGAAGCATGTCCTTATTACTCAGAAGGATTTGATATGGGAGGATATTCAGGTATCATGTATTATTTCATTTTCCATATTGTTTATTAGCCAAATATTTGAATTTAGTATTAATAAAACCTAATTTACTCTTTGTTAGGCTGAAATTGATATCCCTGAAGCATCTGATTTAAGGACAAAAAAGAAAATACTTCAGACTGTGGGGGAGCGGTGGAGACAGTTTAAGTCTGATTTGACGTCGAAATGGGCACTTGCAGCTGACAAGGATAGTGTCGATGACACTGTATGCAAAATGTATGGCATTAGCAAGGAGAAATGGGCCCAATTTTGTCAGAGCCGTAGAGACCCTTCATAGGAGGTAACTAATTTGTGGTTTTCATTTATTTTAACTTTAAATGAACTTATTATAATACATTGTAATCATGAGTTTCATTAATGTTTCATTTTTATAGAATGTGCGAAAAAAAGCACAAGCCGTCCAAAAACAAAACACTGCCCCTCATGTGATGTCTCGTGGGGGTTATGAATATTTAGAAAAAAAGTTGATGGATGAGAAGAGAAATAAAAAATTAGAGGAAGCTACTCAATCCGGAAGCACTGACACCGTCATTGATCCTCCATCTCCCATCAAACGACACATGAAGTGGAAGCTAGCCTGCACCAAGAAAACTGGTGACATGACATCTGAAGCAGCAAAGGAAATTGCTGACAAGATTGTAAGTCACTTTCAATTCATAATTATAATTTTTTTTATTGTGTGATTAAGTATAGAATAAATGTGTTCTTCATAGGATGCGCTTGAGGAGCAGGGCTCACAGGGTTCCTTTGTTACCCATGGACGTCATGATATACTGACTGCTACCATTGGGCGACCAAAACACCCTGGTCGTGTGCGTGTTGTAGAAGCTGGTATAACTATCAAGCAATACTTTGGATCAACTTCAAGGACCTCCTCCGTTGCTCCTGAATACCTGCAACAGTTGACGCAACAAATCAAGGACCAACTGGAGGATTCAATCACAGAAAAAGTCACTCGACGACTAATGTTATCCCTCAGCCAAATGCAATCACAGGGACTCGCACTGCCTCCTGAACCTGATGTTGGTCCTTCAGCTGCTCGTGTCAGCACAAAGGAGAGTTGTGTTGATCCCTCAGGGAACGATCCAGACACCAGTGACTCATACAAATGCGGGTTGTATATTGAAGAATATCCTTCTCGCCTGGTTGCCGTAGGAAGAGTTTATGAGGGATCCACAACCATTCACAACATTTCTTTGCTGCATGATCAAGTCAAGGTTGGTGTTGAGGAGATTAGAGATGCAGATGCTCCCATTCCTGTACCCACTAAAGAGGTTAAGGTCATGGGACAGGCTCTTAACACATTCCTTGCTTGGCTGACACATCTTGTCAATCGTTTATCAGAACAGGTATTTTAGTGTCATTAAATGCTTATTTTTTCAATTAAAATGTTTACTGTGATTAAATTATGTCAATTAATTATGTTGGATAAACAGGGAGCTGTGGGACCCGCGAAACCAGCAGATAGGCCGAATGATGAGGTCGATGATCCGTTATATCTAATGACATTGACCATCCCACAGCTTTTTCTGAAGCCATTGCAGGTTATGTGGGATGCTACCTTGTTTGGCCTGTTTAATGAAAATTTCCCTTGTACATAAAGCATGAAGATCTGTCTGAAATTGCACACGGTGGTCAATGTCTCTGCATATCTGTTATACGGTTGTGGATTCTGTAAGTCAATTTAGATTGTTGTTAATTATCTAATTTATTGTTTTACCTTCATGCATAATTTACTTTGTGTTAACAACAATAGGCATATGACTGAGACAAGTATGTGAGCCGGGAATATCAATGTGTATGGATTTCTCGAGCCACAGTCTATCCAGAGATCTAGCCAATCACAATTTGAATCAAAAAATTACATTAAGAACTGGATGCAAAATTCAAAACGGGATGTGTACCTAGGAGCCTACCTGAATGGGTAACTTAAACTCAACAAATGAATTTAAATAATGTATAATAATATAATAACCTATATTGGTCTCCACTGCAGTGCACATTGACAAATGGTCGTCATTTTGCCTAAGGAAAATGTTGTCATTTGGTTTTGTTCGTTGCATAATAAGCCAGACAACTACCTCAAAGACATAATTAATAGGTCAGTGTTGTTTTTCAATACATTTGCATTAGCATTAGTCAAGTAAATCAAAATTTTAAATATACAATAAGAATCTATGTTTGTATTCAATAGTGCTTTGAAAGGACTTGACGATACTCAACAAAGTAAATCTAAGCCTCCTGCTAGGTGGATTGTTATTAAAGTAAGTTATTTAAACAATATGTTTTTACTTATATTTTAGTACTGTGTAGACTAATTTGTACTAAACGTTGCATATCTAAATTTCATAATGTATTTAGTGTAATAGACAAAAAGGAAGCACTGAGTGTGGGTATTACGTCATGCACTGGATGTCAACTATAATCTTAGGAAATTTTCAGAATAATTGGAAAATGGTAATTTTTAATTCACCAAATTTCATATTATTATGATTGTTAATATATTATTAACTTATGTTTTATTATATCATGCAGTATTTCACTGATCCTAGACCATTGGAACCAGAAAGATTGAAGGCGCTTCGCAACCAGTGGGCAAAGTACTATTTGAAAGTGAAAAATGAAACTTAAGATGTTTAGACAATTTTGTAATTGTAGTTTATATTTACTTAATTTACAATTCATGTCTCAACATTAAATATGTTTTGAATTCATAGTAATTAGTAAATTTCTCATTGAATTTTCTGGTAAAAACTGTTTCAAAACGGAATGAAAATTATGTTGTGTGGTCTGATTTTAAAATTTGCAGGTTATTTTTGGGATTTATTGAAAAAACAGACATCATGTTAAAAAAAAATTCTAAAACAACATCGATTTTTAAAAAAACTGATGTGAAATGTTACTTACAACATCAATTTTTTTAAAAATCGATGTCAAATGTCACATTTAACATTGCTTATTTTAAAAACCGATGTTAAATGTCACTTACAACATCAGTTTTTTAAAAAATCGATGTTGATTTATAGATTTATAACCTTTGTTTCATAATTCGTATCATATAACATCGCCTATTTAAATAACTGATGTTAAATATCACTTACAACATCAGCTTTTTAAAAAACCGATGTTAAATGTCACTTACAACATCGGTTTTTTTAAAAATCAATGTTGATATATAGATTTATAACTTTTTTTTTCATAATTCTTATCATATAACATCGCTTATTTAAATAACCGATGTTGTATTTATTAGTTAACATCGGTTTTGAAAAACCAATGTTAACGATATTACTTTCCACATTGGTACTTTCAACATCAATTAATAACCGATGTTGAAAGTCCTAAATAACCAATGTTGAAACCTTATTTTCTAGTAGTGTTATAAACTTGGATTTTTAACAATGTGAACTAAATGTGGCATATTAACTTCTTTTTTTTGCCAATGATGTAGCATATTAACTTTTCAAAACACGTGTTAGTTGTTTTTTTACAGGTTAAGAAGCATGTTAGGCAAGAAGACTAATTATAACTCATCAGGTTTACTCGTTCTTTGGATAACTTTCTCTTCATGATCAAAGGAAAAATCCAATTCCTTCTGAAAGTGGCAACTTATGTTATTGATCTTGAGTAAATAAGACAAAATAATCATTTTGTTACGAGAATGATTACATTTAGAAACTAAATTTGTCATTATCAAAGTTAATAAATTAATTAGGAAGCTAATTAGATTATCATGAAATTAACAAACTCAAAATTAAGGATATGCTAATTTGTTACTAAATTAACCGAATTATGTTAATTTTCACGAGGTTGACAAATTTGAACATTAAATTATAGAAAGATATACTTGTAGATATATATTAAATAAACACAAATTATTATTTTTAGAGAAGAATTATATATTTAATTTCAAAAAATAATTTCAGGAAAACATGAACACATGTTGGTCCCCCCAAAGTTACACCACATTTAACAAGTATTATGTTGATATATTTAATTTAATTTACCTTGATCGTCTATATGTGTATCATTTTGAAACTTTTACATGCTTACAATGAGTAGTTTAGTACAGCTAATTAACTTGATTTACTAGCATGCGTAGTTGCTTATGCTGAATTTTCTATGTGAATAGCATATCATACGTACTCGGAATTGATTTGGTCAAAAAGAATGTATCCCATGAATATTGCCCCTTTACATCATTTGTCATTACTCGCTGTAGGTGGCGTGCTGCTACATATATCAATTAACAATTCACAGCGGATTAAATCAATCAATGAAGTCTTCTTTTTTTAAGATTTCTCGATACCTAATTGAGACCTACCATGAAAATTTCTTTGAGGTGAAATGGTCTTTTTCATTGGCCCAGTCCACAAATCACTAGGTATGATACGGTGCAGTTAACTGATATATTTTCCTATGGACCAACAATAAAAAAATAGACATTTTTTCCAGCACACGTCTCAGCAACTCTATAAATACAGCAATGTGGCAATAGCGATCCAAATAAATTCAAATACATAATATAACTTTATCATTTCTCACTAGCTGATCTTGTTATCTACTATACTTTATACACTATATTGCATATTGATCAGTCATTATTGCATATTAATAGAATGGAATCACGTGGGTATTTGTTTTTTCTTCTCCAAGGCTTAGTGTTTGCAGCCCTTGCAACCTCAGCTTTCTCACAATTGTCACCTAACTACTATGACTACTCCTGCCCCAATGCTTTGAGCACCATCAAAAGTGTTGTGGAGGCTGCGGTGCAGAAAGAGCACCGTATGGGTGCATCCTTGCTACGCTTGCACTTCCATGATTGCTTTGTCAACGTAAGGCATTCTATGTTAGTGTCCACATGCATGCATACCCATATATATCTGCATACACATGCACATAACACACATATACACATATATTAATACCAATGAGTAGTTGATTTGAGTAGTGATAAGTCTGATTCCTTAACAAAGTGATCAAAGATTTGAATCTTAACTATTTTGTACCAAAAAAATCTAGTTGGGAAGAGGCAACATTTCTTCCCGTGCCTTTATATTTTTCTGAAGAAAATTAGTGTCAGCGAACCATGCACCTAAAATACTCTTTAGAATGATATGCGAAAAGAAATTACACACAATGCATGTATATATTACCTTAATCATCGATGTTTTATAATTATCATAATGCCTTTTGACTTCCTAATGAGACCTTGAAGTATGACCACTAATTTCGATTATTTGAGTAGATTAAGAGATTAATCATTAATCTGAAATTTAGTTACACTTAAAATTTTACACAAGTTCCCTTAAACACAATATAATTCTGAATGCAGTGATTAATTTATAGATAATGTGAATACGTAAGTCTAATGGTTATTATTTGGATTATGATGGTGATTCAGGGTTGTGATGGTTCAGTTCTTCTAGACTCCACATCCTCCATTGACAGCGAAAAGAATGCAGCGGCTAATTTCCAATCTGCTAGAGGATTTGAAGTGGTGGATGACATAAAGAAGGCAGTAGACCAAGCTTGTGGAAAACCAGTTGTTTCTTGCGCAGACATATTGGCTGTTGCAGCTCGTGATTCAGTTGTTGCGGTGAGTAATAATACTATAATATAGCTACTTGATTATGACCCTAAAACCTATCCGTTAAATGTTTATCGTATATATAAGAAATTATGCTTAAAGATGATGAAATGCATTTTTTATCAGAACTTTGACGACATGAAATAAATGTATATTACTAAAAAGTAATATAAATTTATTAATTATCTAAGGACTCGCTGACTCAGTTCGAATAGTATAAAGAAACCGGAGGGTTCTCAAGTCTCAACCCGCCAATAAATATTATGGTAACAAAAGTTTATTGTATTAATATTTAATAGTATGTATAGCGCCCAGAGCAAGTGACCGGGGTGATTGTGACGGCCACGTTATTATTTGAGAACATACAAATGATGTTGATTGGTTAGTTTACAAAGAGATTTATTATCAATACAATAAATCGTTGAAGGGTCTCGTTAAACATTGGTTAAAGAACCAAAATAAATAAGTATTAATGGTAAAAATGATAGAAAAGCGAAAGAAAAAAAAAGTAATGCAAAATAAATAAGTATCTTTTTCTTTATTAATGCAAACGTTTATATTCTCTTTCTCAAATTGATATAAATTCGACCTAAGAATCCATGCCGAACAGCACAATTGTTTATATGTAATTAATTGTGACCGTGAACTAAATATTCTTACTGAAAAACACAACTATTTTTCTATAACATGAATGAAATTAGTTGTGAACAATAATTAAATTATGTGCATGCTCCATGCAGTTAGGTGGGCCATCATGGAAGGTGAGTCTTGGTAGAAGAGACTCCACCACAGCAAGCCGTGAAGCAGCAGATGCAAGCATTCCAGCACCATTTTTCAGCCTTTCAGATCTCATCACCAACTTCAAGAACCATGGTCTTGATGAGAAGGACCTTGTTGTTCTTTCTGGAGGCCACAGCATTGGATATGCACGGTGTGTTACATTTAGAGACCATATCTACAATGACTCCAACATCGATGCCAACTTTGCAAAACAACTTAAATACATTTGCCCAACAAATGGTGGTGACTCCAATCTTTCTCCTTTGGACTCAACAGCCGCGAACTTTGACGTAACCTATTACTCTAATTTGGTTCAAAAGAAAGGGCTTCTTCACTCTGATCAAGAACTCTTCAATGGTGGTTCTACTGATGAACTGGTCAAAGAGTACAGCGACGATACCGAAGATTTCTACGAGGACTTCGCAAACTCGATGATTAAGATGGGAAATATTCAGCCCCTCACTGGGAATCAAGGTGAAATTCGGGTTAACTGCAGGAATGTGAACTAATTCATTGCAAAAATTATGCAATAAGTATGTATTATATATACATACAGAATAATTCTTGAGTGGTGCACGATTTAGAATTTATTATTTATATATGTAATGGTATGTATTCTTTACTATAAATTGTGTGTTTTCAAATTCCTTTTGTGTTGATTTTTACGTGAGTTTTTTTTTTATGATCTTTTTTTGAAGAAAAAAAACACTCCTCTGCGTTAGAGATATTATATCAACTAATGATATATCCAAATGAAAGTTTATTAGAAGAGGAACAATCTTTATTTTAGAAGATGATTTTGTAAAGTTACGTTAATCTTAAACTCAAATTTTTATTATTTATTTAACTCAGAAATCTAGAGCGTGAACTGTACATGTGAAAAATAATAATCTAATTCCAATGTAAAACAATAAAAATTAATAAATAACATAAGTGTAGTTCGTTATGTTTTTAGAGTTATTCTCTAATCAAAATTAGTTTTACATTGGTGATTTATGTAAAAAAAAAAAGTGTTAAATATTAGTATAAATTACTATAAAATTCAATCTTAATTAATAGAAGGCTAAAATAAAAGAATGGTCGCTTAACTTAGCTTTTGGATCTGAATTGCTACCTAATCTTTAAAACTTCTAAAATTGTCATGTTAATTATTTAACTAATTAAGGACCGGTTGTTCATTCAAAACAATTATTATTTTCAATTTTCAGACATATTTTTTAATTTTATTTATTTATTCAAGACGTAAAACATTTTTTATTAGATTGACTTATATAAAAAGTATGAGAATTAATTAATGTTTGAAAAAAATAACCATAAACATGAAGAAAATATCATAAAAAGTAAACCTCATGGGGTGATTAAAAAGAATATGCTAATAAATTTTTCAATTTTTTAGTTGTTCAACGGACTTACCTTTTAATGCAAATTTGGCCATTTTTTGCATCCATGTTTAGTCCCAATTGCCACTCAACTCACTAGCTGTAGACGAATGAGAATTTCAAGGTACAAAAAAGTCTAGTTTTATCTATATGTTAACTTTTTTACCCGAAGTTCTGATCGATAGAACACTTCCAAACGCTTTTTTTAGCACTTCCATTTGAGTAGCAAATGTTTATATAAATAAAAGCAAATTGACAACAACAAATAAGTGAGATATGGGAGGCTATGTCCGGATTTCTTGTGCCTGTTAACCACCTTCTCTTCATTTAGTGGAGCCAAACTTTCAATGTTTATAACAAATTAACAAGAAAGGAGTTAAGGGTCTCCTTGACGGATACCCTTCTGATACGGGTACAGGGTATGAAGAAGAAGATCAGAGCTCAGCTCAAGAGAAGAAAAGGGGGGTGCAAGGAGAAGAAAAGCCCAAAAGAAGAATTGTTAAGCCCAGCTACTTAAAGGACTACGTTTAAAAAATACATCTACATAGCAACCTCATACACTCAGCCTCATGCTTAATAGGAAAATTGTTAAAAGATATATATAACCAATTCTGTTACTTCCATATTCTAGAATGATTCCTACTTATCCAGCTCAGCACAATTCTGTTATGAACCACTTATATAATACCATGTAATAATGATTAGGAGGCAATGAGAATATTCAAGTTTTCCCTTACCTTCTTACTTTCTTCTTTGAGGAGGATTCTAGACCTCGAATTCCAGAGCTAACACTGGTGCTTTCATTGTTCCTTCCGCATCCATGGCCGAATCCAGCAACGATCGTGTTGAGGCTGCCTTAGCCCGACTCACTTCACGCATCGAGGACCTTCTGCAACACGTTACCCCCTCTACTTCCCCTCCCTTTCCACCTCGTAGCCCGATACCTGCACTTTCACATAGAATCAAGTTAGATGTACCGCGTTTTGATGGTACGGATCCTCTTGGGTGGATTTTTAAAATCACCCAGTTCTTTGAGTACCACGGTACCCCGGAGCATGACCGCATCACCATTGCAGCATTTTACATGGAGGGAAGAGCCCTTGCTTGGTTCCAGTGGATGTCAAGCAACGGACAATTCACTTCATGGCCCGTATTTCTACAGGCACTGCAAACTCGTTTTGCCCCAAGTCAGTATGAGGACCCCTCCGGGTCTTTGTTCAAACTCACACAGCGGACAACGGTGACGGAATACTTATCTGAATTTGAGGAATTGGCCAATAGGGTGGTTGGCCTTCCGGCTCCATTCCTGCTCAGCTGCTTCGTATCTGGACTCGCGCCGGAGATTCGCCTCGAAGTGATGGTGAACCAACCCCTCACCGTGGCCCAGGCGGCAGGGCTGACCCGTCTCCACGAGGAGAAGCTCCGCGACCTTCGTTTTGACTTCCGACAACTCCCACGCCAGCGTGCGCCGCCGCCGCCACCATTAGCTTCACCACAGCCTCCGTCACTCACACCCTTTGCCTCTCCCCGCCTCTCACCCCTTCCTCCTCTCTTGCCCTCGCCGCCGCGTCCGTCTCCGCCACCCATGGTCCGCCGACTGACCCCAGAGGAGCTCGCATCCCGGCGTGAGCGCGGCCTCTGCTTCTCCTGCGACGAGAAGTTCCATAAGGGGCATAGGTGCGCCCCTAGGGTTCACCTACTGATAGCAGATGCGGACGACCCTCTCGAACACGTGGGTTCTAATATAGACCCAGTTGACCCAGGCGACCCGACTCCAGGCCCAATTGACTTACCCGAAACCCCAGCCCACATCAGCCTCAACTCCCTCGCGGGCCACCTTGCCCCGAAGACTCTGCGACTCGTCGGTCACATCTCTGGCCACTCCGTTCTGGTTCTGATTGACAGTGGGAGTACCCACAATTTCATTCAGGACCAGCTCGTGGCCCAATTGGGGCTACCCTGTCGGCCCACCACTCCATTGAAGGTCCTCGTTGGCAATGGCCAGCACTTGCAGTGCCACACGACTTATGATTCCATCACCATCGACCTGCAGCAACATTCCTTCGTCGTCGACCTCTATGTCCTTTCGATTGCCGGCGCCAACGTCATCCTTGGCGTGCAATGGTTACAATCTCTAGACCCTGTTTTAACTGATTATACTAAGCTTAGTATGCAGTTTTTCCATGATGGCAGGATAGTCCAGCTCCAAGGTGATCCGGTGGCTCAACGGGACTTGCTTTCCTCCCCTCAATTCCGACGTGTCTGCCGCAATCAGCCCAACAACATTTGCTTCCACATCACGGTGCTCCCTGAAGATTCCGAACCAGTGATGCCCAGCCCAATTGAACCGCAAGTCCAACATCTCCTCCAACAGTTTTCCGTTCTCTTTCAGGACCCGACACAGCTCCCTCCGGCACGCGATACTGATCACCAAATTCACTTGCGTCCCGATGCCACCCCTATCAATGTTCGACCATACAAATATCCTTATTATCAAAAGCGCGAGATCGAGACCCAGGTTGAGACAATGCTCCAACGCGGCATCATTCAGCCCAGCAAGAGTCCTTTCTCTTCGCCGGTGCTGTTGGTGAAGAAATCCGACAATACCTGGAGATTCTGCGTGGACTACCGAGCATTGAACGCCTTAACGATCAAGGATCGTTTCCCAATTCCCACCATTGACGAGCTCTTGGATGAGCTCGGCGGCGCGAGTTGCTTCTCCAAACTGGATTTGGTGCAAGGGTATCACCAGATACGCATGCAATCGGAGGACATTCCCAAAACTGCTTTCCGGACACACCACGGGCATTTTGAATTTAAGGTTATGCCCTTTGGCCTTTGCAACGCGCCCTCTTCGTTTCAGGCGACAATGAACACTCTCTTCCGGCCGTACCTTCGCTGCTTTATCATCGTCTTCTTTGACGATATTCTCATCTACAGCGTCTCCCTCAGCGACCACTTGCGTCACCTCCAAACTACCTTTCAGGTGCTATATGACAATCACTTCGTTCTGAAGCTCTCCAAGTGCCTTTTCGCTCAACCTCAGGTGGAGTATTTGGGTCACCTCGTCTCGCACCGCGGCGTCCAACCGGTGGCTTCAAAGATAGCCGCCATTGCACAGTGGCCCAATCCACGCTCCGTTCGTGCTCTACGAAGTTTCTTGGGACTTGCCGGGTTTTATCGCCGGTTCATCCGTGGATACGCCACTATCGCGGCCCCCTTGGTCAAAGCCACCACCGTTGAGCCCCTCCACTGGACTCCGGCCACACAAACCGCCTTTGACACCTTGAAGGCAGCTCTGACATCTGCACCGGTCCTCGCCCTCCCCGACTTCAAACTACCCTTCACAGTTGAGACTGACGCATCGGCAATTGGAATGGGCGCCGTCTTATCACAACAGGGCCACCCCATTGCATTTTTTAGTAAACCCTTCAGTCAGAAAATGCTCCGAGCTTCCACCTATGTCAGGGAATTGTGTGCCATTACCATCGCCGTCAGGAAGTGGCGGCAGTACCTCCTCGGACACAGCTTCACTATCCTAACTGATCACCAAAGCCTGAAAGAACTCATGACCCAGGTCGTGCAAACTCTAGAACAGCATACCTATCTCGCGCGTCTAATGGGCTACGATTATCATATCCAGTATCGCTTAGGGAGCCATAATCAGGCAGCAGATGCCTTATCCAGGTTACCGGAAGGAGCTTCTCAAGCCTTTCTCATTCTCTCCGTCCCTTGCCTCACTTTTCTAGATGAGCTTCATGACCAGCTACGCACCAATTCGACCTTTCAGCAAAAGCTGCTTGATGTTCAGAATCATCTCGATCACCATCCTGAGTTCTCCATTGCTGACAAACTGCTGTTGTATAAAGGTCGTATCTGGTTGCCTTCCGATATACCCATCATCACCACCCTTCTGACAGAGTATCATGCCACCCCTACCGGTGGCCACGCCGGCGTCGCCAAAACCGTGGCTCGCCTCATGACCAATTTTTATTGGCCCGGCCTTCGAGATGACGTCTCTCGTTTTGTTGCTCAGTGTGTTGACTGCCAAGTCACCAAGTACGAAACTAAGAAGCTTGCAGGGCTTCTCTGTCCTCTTCCTGTTCCCAGTCAACCCTGGTATGACTTATCCTTAGACTTCATTACCAGCTTACCGGCGTATCGTGGCAACACCGTGATCCTTGTTGTAGTGGACCGCTTTTCTAAGGGAATTCATCTAGGCATGCTGCCGCCGAGCCACTCCGCCCTCACGGTGGCCAAACTATTCTTGGACATAGTGGTGAAAATCCACGGCATGCCCAGAAGCCTGGTTTCGGATCGTGATCCCCTCTTCGTCAGTCAACTTTGGCAGGAGCTATTCAAGGCCAGTGGAACTCAGCTCCGGATGAGTTCGGCCTACCACCCACAAAGTGATGGGCAAACCGAGGTCATGAACAGGGTCGTAGAGCAATATTTGCACGCGTTCGTCCACCGATGACCCAAGAATTGGGGCCGGTTACTTCCATGGGTGGAGTGGTCCCATAACACCTCCTGGATGGCAAATACTGGCACCACCCCATATGAAATCACTTTTGGTCGCCGGCCATTCAACTTTCCGGACTATCTTGCAGGTTCCTCGAAGGTCGATGCTGTAGATGACCTCTTGATTGAAAGGGATCAGACATTCCAATTAATTCATAAGAAGTTGTTGAAGGCCCAGAGCAAGATGAAGCTTTACACGGACAAGCATCGGAGGGATGTTCAATTTGTTCCTGGGGACTGGGTTCTGGTTCGTCTTCGTCCTTACCGCCAGTCCTCCGCCAAAGGGGATTCCTCGACCAATGTAAAATTGGCTCGTCGCTATTACGGCCCATTTCAGGTCACGGCTAAAATAGGACCCGTAGCATATCGTGTGAACTTTCCGGCAGGTGTACGCATTCACCCGGTGTTCCACTGCTCGAACCTCAAACCTTTTTAGGGCGAGCCCGCTTCCACTCCTGCAATTCCTTTACCACCCAATTTCCATGAGAATCAGCCTCTTATTTTTCCCCTTGCCATTCTGGGATCTCGTCGCGCAACAGCCGAGCCTCACAGCCCTTGGCAGGTTTTGGTCCAATGGCAGGGGCTCTCACCGGAGGAGACCTCGTGGGAGGACTGGGACCAGCTCCGTCAGGACTATCACCTTGAGGACAAGGTGATCCTGCAAGGACCCAGGGATGATACGGGTACAGGGTATGAAGAAGAAGATGCTGAGGAAGAAGAAGATCAAAGCTCAGCTCAAGAGAAGAAAATGGGGGTGCAAGGAGAAGAAAAGCCCAAAAGAAGAATTGTTAAGCCCAGCTACTTAAAGGACTACGTTTAAAGAATACATCTACATAGCAACCTCATACACTCAGCCTCATGCTTAATAGGAAAATTGTTAAAAGATATATATAACCAATTCTGTTACTTCCATATTCTAGAATGATTCCTACTTATCCAGCTCAGCACAATTCTGTTATGAACCACTTATATAATACCATGTAATAATGATTAGGAGGCAATGAGAATATTCAAGTTTTCCCTTACCTTCTTACTTTCTTCTTTGAGGAGGATTCTGGACCTCGAATTCCAGAGCTAACACCTTCATAGAATGGAAAATCCAAGTCCTCACTCTGATTAAACAGCTAGAGCTACATTTCCTCGAAGATAGACAATAGAAGATTAGTTTTATTATTAGTTTTAGGAACTGATAATTAATCCCAATACTCAAGGACGATCCTGACATTTATGGTCCCATAGTCAAACAATAGACAAGAGTTCTTTGTGTACAATATGATAAATATTTGTTCACAAAAAAACTAATACGTCATTTTATTAAAAAAATATATGTTATTACATACAATTTTTTTCTCTATATTCATAAATACATACAAATATAAAATATTACATGGGAGTATATATTTAATTTTTTTGTAAAAATTGAAATTTTATTAACTTTAATGATTGAAAAAGTTAAAATTTAGGAATTAAAGGAGTTTTAAAAATGCCAACAATATGAAGATATTGCTAAAAAGAGTTGAATATATGGCTTAATTATTAATTTGATTTTTAAATTATTTTAAATGGATGGTTCAATTGGATTCCTAAATTTTAAAGATCAAATTTATTCATTTTTAAGAATTTGAAAGCCAAATTAAATCTTTTAAAACTTTAGTGATCAAATTGATTTATTTTTAAGAACTTGAGAACTAAATTGAACCTTTTTAAAATTTGAGAATCAAATTGAACTATTTAAAATTATCCGAGGTCTAAATTGATAATTAAACATTTTTTTCCTCCTCCCACCATAGTTGTATGAATTTTTTTGAGCTCCATCAGTCATAGCCTTGGGTGATCGCACCGCAAAACAACCCTAGGACCAACCCTACCAATATTCTTTAGAGTATCCATAACAAAGTTTTGACGGAGGCGATGATACTTTTTCTCTAGATGAATTTTAATTGCCATCATCTCTTTCCTACCTTTGACTTTTTGTATTGTGTGAAAAATCGCTTGAATAATGACACAACTATTAGAGTTATGCCTACCGCAGTATGCATGATGTTGGACATTTTAGTGTAATTGATCTCTTTATTATGTTAAAATAAGAGTGCACGCTTGTTTTAATGTAATAACGAGATGTTCAGTTTAGGAAAATTTTGGAAGTTACTAAAACTTCCATCAACGGTAGTTTTTAAAAAAGAAAAAACTTCCATCAACCGCCAAAAACCACCTGTTCTTTGATCATAAATAATCATTCTGGTTCAGAAAGCATAACGGGTGACAAAACATACAAGACCAAAACAAAACTCTTGAATTATAATCTTCTGATTTTATCCGATTGAACAATTTTGGTTGAACCCCGAAATTTGATTCAATCTGAAAGTGTTATACACGACTTCAGATTTATCCAGTATCATCTCGATTTTCAAATTAACCAACACATGAAACGTAAGTCTCTGTAATTAAACATTACATTATTAGTAGTTAACTACATTCATTTGCTCTAACCACACTTTCATGCTGTTGACAACAATCTTTGTAATGATTTTATACACAACATTATATAAACTGATTACATAGCTTTCTACCAGGACTTTGCCAATTCGATGATTAAGTTGGGAAATATTCAGTCCCTCACTGGGACTGATTAAGTATTATTATACATATTGAATAATTCTTGAGGATATATATGTGTGTGTGATAGTGGTCCACAATTATGAATTTATTACTTATCTATGTAATGGATAGTATATTGTATCCTTAATTTACGATAAATTGTTGGTATTGAAATTCCTTTTGTGTTGATTCTAAAGAGGTACAATTTCTTTTTGAACCATTAGTTCTTTATATGATTCTTTTTGTAGAAAGAAAAATCACAACTCTGATATCAAATATAGGAATGATTTAACTCAGAAATGTAGAACACGCGGAGAAGAACATCAAACCAGTGGATATATATATGATACAAGAGATCAGGCGGAAGAGATCAAACGGACAAATAGAAAGTAAGAATGAAACTAAAATGCATGCACCGTTAAACAAGTACTAGAATAAAATTAAAATGAAAAAAGCATAAAAGGACCAGAAACGATGGCGGAGCCGACCAGAATCTGGGAAAATTTAAAATGTACAAAACATAAAAGAAATAGAAATGACGGCGGTGCCGAGCAGAATTTGTGAGGGGAGAGGAGAAGTAAACTGTAAATGAAATTAAAATGCAGGAAGCATAAAAAGAAATAGAAATGATGGCAGAGCCGAAGGAAATTTGTGAAGGGAGAGAAGAGAAGAACCCGAACCAGCGGCAGAGCCGCACAAGATCGGTCAGGAGGGAGAAGAGATGTGCAGAAAAACTTTCAGTTTATTGAACTTTAAAAGAAAAGCTTATAAAAAAATTTCTTCACAGAGCTTCTCTCTCTAACTTCTCTCTCACTATCCAAAAGTGCCTCACATTATGTCCGAGGTCTCCTTTTAAAGTCAGTCAAAGTACTAGTTGCTACTGTACGATTTCTTTGACCGGAACTATTACAAAATAAAATTACAATCCGATTATGTGACCGACAATTGAAATTTTAATTATTATCTAAACAAATACCAAAATAATCGTCCTCATTTTGGTAGAAAGGGTCTTCTTCTTATTCTTCAGTTGAACTTGTTTCCTCCTTTTTTGAGGAAGAGCCTTCTTCTTCTTGTTGCAACATTTGTAGAACCTCTTTAAGATTTTTAGTCAGGCTTTCTTTGGATTTTGAACCTGCTAAAAATGCAGCAAGATGAGACTTCTGGTTTAGGAATACAGAAGTTTCTGGGTCAGCTGCCTTAAGAAATTCTGGATGCGATTGGAACCAAAGCTTCACTTGTTCTGGATTAGCTTTGGATGTATCAAATTGTGCCCACCATTTTACAAATGCATGCCTTTGTAGAGATGGATATTGATTAGTTTTCTCAGTCTTACTATAACGGTATTGCCATGAAAAGATCCATGACAAAGCAAAACTGGAGAAATACTTTAGGTCTATCGAAATTAGTGATTCCTGAGAATTGAATTGTTTTTTAAATTGGGCAAGTCCTTATTGAACCTGCTCTGGAAAAATTTCCGGAATGGGGCCAAAGAAATTCCACCATTGTAAGAACCAGTTTGGGAAATTATAAATTGTGTTTGTTTTGAAATATATTAACCATGAGTGCTTGAAGCGGGTATTTTGGTGCCAAAAAACTTTTGTCCAAACATCAACATAATCCCAATAGGTATAACCTACAAGATCAAATGGTACTGAAAATTTTTTCCCTTTGTTTAAGTCTAAACCAAAGTGTCTTGGTTGAAGAACCTTTAGGATTTGTATTGTTGAGTGAGTGTTCAACGTTTGATCCTTTGGGTCTTTGAAGTGCTTGATAGACATTGAATTCGAGTCTACCAATATCAGTTCATAAAAGATTCTTGACTTGTTGATGGCAGATGGTTTAAAGTGAAATCCTGTCGAGAACGCCTTGACTGTTGCCTTGAATGGGTTCATATCCCAGAATTCATGTTCCATCTGCAAAACAGTTGAAAATTTGTTTTTGTAAATATAATTGTTAGTTTGTTTGGTGATTGGTGTTTGGGTTTTGGCTAGGGTTTGTTTCCCTTTAGGATTGGTGACTGTTTTGGATATTGAAACATCTTGGATTATGTTTTGTAAATTTGTTTCAGAATCATCGTTAGATTCTGAGGCAATGTCTGCCCAAGATTTTTTAATTATTTTTGGGAATTTAGTCAAACTCATTTCTTGAAGGGCCTGAAGTGTTTGAATTGACCAAGCATAGTCGGCCGATGTTTGTTTGGTGGTTGCCGGTTTGGGTGATTCCTGAGTGGATGACTCAGGTTTGACTGAGATGATTTGGGTTGATGACCCTTCAATTTTGGTTTTCTGAGTGGATGACCCAATCTGGGTTGGTGACCCAGAAGATACTAAAGATGTTTTTTTGGTAGTCGGCTCTGGAAGAGCCAGTTTGAAACCTTTTCCTGAGCTTCAGCCTCCTCTCAGGGAGGTCCCTACTGCCTTAGGAGGCATCACCATTTTTCTGTAAGAATTCACGGGTAAGATAGTCAGGAAGAGAGTTTGAGGTGCCCTTGATATATTCTATTTCAAAATCAAAGACACTTAAAATTGCTTGCCATCTTGCAAAAATTTGTTTTGAGGCAAAATTTTTGACATCCTTTTGTAAAATATCTTTGGCTGATTTACAATCAACCCTTATTAAAAATATTTGATTTAATAAATCTGATTGAAATTTGGAAATGCACAAAACAATTGCTAAAACTTCCTTTTTAATAGTTGAATACTTTAATTGTGCAGAGTTCCAATACTTTGATGTGTATGCAATGACATGTTCTTGGCCATGGACTCTTTGTTTGAGGATGCCACCATAACCTATGTCTGAAGCATCAGTTTCGACAATTTTGAACGCCTGTGGGATAGGGAGGTGCAGACATTTTATGGATTGGACTTTGAGTTTGATATCTTTGACAGTTTGAGTATGGAGGTCAGACCAAGAAGGCGGGTTTTTCTTCAACCTATCATGCAGTGGTTTGACAATGTTGTTTAAATATGGAACAAATTCACCTATATAATTCAGATAGCCAAGAAATCTTTGTAACTGGGTTTTGTCTAAGATTTGGTTAGGGAATTTGCTAGCAAATTCTATTGATCTGTCTATTGGGATGATTGTACCTTGATATATGTTATGACCAAGGAACCTAATTCTAGTTTGAAAAAGATTGATTTTGGATTTAGAGACTACTAAGCCATTCTGTTTGATGATATGGATGAAAGTCTAAAGATATTTAAAATGTTGGTCAATTTTTTGGGAAAAGACTAAAACATCATCTATGTAGACAATGACAAATTTTGAGTAAGGATTGAAAATATCATTCATAATTTTTTGAAATTCTAAAGGGGCATTCTTCAATCCGAATGGCATTACATTCCACTCATATTGCCCGAAAGGTACAGTGAATGCTATTTTGTACCTATCTGATTCTTGGATCTGGATCTACCATAATCCAGATTCATGTCAAATTTTTAAAATATTTTTGCAGAATTTAATCTGTTAAGTAAATCTTTTGGAATAGGATATCTAATCCACTGTAATGCTTGATTCAAAGGTTTGTAGTTGATGACTAGATGAGGTGTACCCCGCTCAAGCTCAGCTTGTTTATTGACATAAAAAGCCACACAAGACCATGGGTTTTTGCTTTTTCGGATTAAGCCTTTGTCAAGCAAATCCTTAATTTCTTTTTGACAGTATTGAAGGAGTTCTCTATTCATTTGAATTGGGCTGGCCTTTGTGGGAATTTGTTTTTCCCTAAGGTCTTTCTTATAAGGGAGGTCGACAATATGTTTCTTTCTATCCCAAAATGCATGTGGCAAATCGGAACAGACAATTGATTCAATATGACTTAACAAAGATTGAATTTTTTCTTTTAATTAAGGTTTTTCTAGTTGTATTTGGATGTTATTAAAAGATACCTCCTCTTTCAAGAAGTTAATTTGGTTAATCTTATTTTCTATAAGATTTATATTTCTGGAAATTGGTTTAGTAGAAAAATTAAATATGATTTTTCTTCCTAAATGATTTGTAGTTATTCTTTCTTTAGATATTTGAATGGGAAACAGGGCTCTAATGAAGGGAGTTCCTAGGATTACTTCATTCTTAAGGTTTTTTACCAGGAGAAAGTTTGTATTAATCCTAAGACCTTGGTTTTCAATGATTGCATTGGATAACTTGTAATTGATTTTTAATTTAGATCCACTTGCTGTACTAAGTTTCTCTGAAGTTTTTTCAAAGAATTTTGTAAAAATTAATCCTTTTAAAATACAGTTTGAATCAGCCCCTGTATCAAATAGAGCCATTGTATCTAAGATGAAATCATTGATAATAATTTTAATTTTTATGTAAAATTTTTGGATTTTAATCTTGTTGATTAATCCCATAAACATTTCATCTTCTGGATTTTCAGTTTCATTTTCAACATCTTTTTCCCTACTCTCAGAATCACTGCTTTCATCTAGTTGGGAAAGGATAATTTGATGAATTTCTTGTTGTTGGCGTAGTTCTTTAACCTCTATTTTTAAATTATTAATTTCTGTTTGGAGATCCTGGATTGTTGTTGGTTTGGCTGAAGTGTTTTCTAGCCTTTTGAATATGTTACTAACATCGAATTTATTGTTTGTAATAAAATCTTTTTGTCTAGGTTTGGTTTTCAGATTTTTCTTTAATTTTTCCATAAAAACTTTCTTTTCCTGGGGATCAGGTATGGAATTGATTGCCTCAAACAAGAGATCTTGTTCTCTTGTTAGGGTGTTGATTTGTCTTTCATCATCTGTAGACGATGGTTGGTCATCTTGTTGAACCTTGTTGAGATTTTCATCGAAGAGTGTGGAGGATGAAGTTTCCGTTTCTGTTTCTTCCTCCGAAGTCTCTATGAGAAAATTATTAATCTGCTCTTCAATGGCGGGTTCTAGGTTAAGATTTCTTAATTTTCTCTTTAACCTACAATATTTGCTAATATGACCTTGTTTTCCACAATTGTAACACGTTATTTTTTATTTTGATTTTTGTCTGGGATTTTCCATTTCCTTACTAGTCGAGGATTTGTGCGAGAATCTCCTTCTTGGAAATCTCTTTTTGTGGACAGGTTTATTCTCATGGATTTCTTTCCTAGAGTTTTGTTTTTTCTTTTGTTTTGGACAAGCTAGTAGTCCGAATTTTTCGCAGAAAGATCCCAAGTCTCTCTTAGTTTGGGCCTGTTCCTTGGCTAATTGCCTTTGAATCTTGTCGTCTTGACAGATTTTTAGGGCCATTTTTTGGACATAAGAGATTAATTGATCGTAACCTAAACTCTCATAAGGAATGTCTCCATTAACAGACTGGCTACGGATTTTGTCTCTAGCCTTATCTCCTAATGATCTTGGAAGACCAACTAGAAAATTTTCTTTACAAAAAGGTTGTTGACTATCTTCTCTAGTGCAAACTCTAGTCAGGAAAGTATCTCTATACCACCTAAAATCTGCCAAAGTTCTACACTTAAGATTCGATAATAATTCTGCAAACCTATCTTTCCAAAGAGACGGGTCTCCAATAAAATGTTGGGCTATTGTAAAGATCAGGGTATTAACAGCGTCAGGAATCTCCTTATTATTGTCATTAGTAATGACTTTTCCATTGAGATCTGTCTTAACTGTGCTGTAAATTTTTTATTTTTCCTTATTAGTGAGATAATTATCCCACCAACCTTTCAATTGTCCAGAAAAACCTGCCACTAGGATATCAATAATGGTTTCTTCTTAACACTCATGGGATGTTTGGTAGGCAGTGGCTACGATGGTCATATGTTGGAGTGTATTCATGATATTGTACTCTGTTTGGGCATCTATGTTCCATTCGTAAATGTTATTTGCACTAAAGCTTTTAAAATTACTCTCACCTCTTTCTTCTAGTAGAAGGTCAGGGGCAGTTGGACGTTGATAGTATAGTTTGGAGGGTGTTTTCTAGTGTTTGGAATTAATTGGATTAATGTTCTTTTCTGATACAGAATCTATATCAGTTGTGTTTTTTGAGTTTTGGTCACTATCATCATTAATAACATTAATTAATTTGGAGATACTTCTTGTTACCATTTTTTATGTATTTTTTGAAGTTTGGGGAGTTTCTGGGATGACTCTTAATAAACTATCAAGCTTGTTTAATAATTCACTATTATTATCACCTACTCCTTCTAGTAGAGACTTGTTTTTCCTAAGTTCCCTAATCTTTTGTTTAGCTTTGTCGCTAATTTTAAAAGGTTCGAACAAAGGTTTTTCCATCGGGATATTTGGCTGAGATTCTTATAAAGACTTTTGTTTAGGAATTGTCTTGGCTTTGAAAGACTCTCCTAAAACTTGTAAATATTTGTTGGTGTAATTAGCCTGTTCCATGAGGCTTTTGAAGTCCTTAGAAGTTACTTCCTCGTTGACATCTTTTGTTTTAAATGGACTGGCCATAACAGGTCTATCATTGTCGTCTTTTATTTTTGGTAGTTGAAATTGTGTTGTGGGAGGTAATTCCGATTAGATCATCTCACTGTCTTTGATTTGCCAAATGGCGTTGGTTGTTGGGTCACCTATGATATCTTGTTGCCACGGGTAATCTATATTTTCTTTAATGGTATAAGCATGAAACCAATCAAAGAATAGAACATTGATTTTGACTCTTTTGACAAATTCATAGAACTTGTCTTGGATTTGTTTTTTGATTGGACCCTTAAAATGTTGAAAAAACCATTTCCTTTGAGGTTCATTCTCCGGAGAATAAAATTCTTTCCTAAGGGTTTCCTTATCTATGCTAAAGTTGTCGAATAACATCATAAGGTTCATGCATAGAGGAATAAGTTAGGGATTGGATCGACTTTTGGTCGTCCTCCTGTTCTTGGTTGTATGTTGTTCTAGGTATACTAGATGTGGTATCTAGACCTTGAAGATTTACAGTAGGGAACTGGTTATGTGACTCAGATCTAGTTAACCCTACTGGAATTGAACGGGTTCTCACCGAAAAAGACCTTCTTGCTGACTCATATTCAGACCTAGAGGCTTCTATCCTAGATGAGAAAGAATTTCTCCTATTAAAGGTTATCTCTACCTTACTGGAGTTGTCTTGTTTAATTTGTTCTATGGTTGGAGCGGGTCAAGGGATAGACGGTGTGGCCTTATCCATGACCCATTTTTCTGGAAGAGTTACCTCATCCCATTTTATGGTTCTTAGGAGAGAAACATTGGCCTTTGTCATATCAGTGACAAACAAGGTTGTCTCTCCTTTTTGAGGTTTTAATAGGACTCTTGATGCACAAGTATTCATGACCTTATACTGGATCCTATAGATTAAAGCTGTTGGGATTGATCCTTCTTTCATGTCAAGGCCATGAAAGTGGATGTTCAAGAACAGAGAGTCAAGAATGTTTCTGTCCATCAGACTCACTGTTTTATTTGGATAACAATTAAAGTATACCAGACCTTGTCCTAGGCTTGTTTCTACAGTTCCTATTAAGGAGTCTTCAAATTTGTTATGCCTAATGTCTCTAAGGCACATTAAAACTGTTGCATCTATACCCATATCTATTAAGGGCTTGATGGCTACTTGTACACATCCTATGTGTAGGTATTTGTATTTGCGGCTGTGTTCGTAAATTGAATTTTTTGAAAGTAAATGAAAATTTTCTCCTATGTCTTGTCCTAGAGGAATATTATTTTCAACCGTTTTGATTATGTAATCAAAATTATGTTTATCTTTAATTGTCTCAGGAACATATAGAGTATCCTGAAGGATTTCTAGAATATTCCAGTGATCCATGTTTTGATTTATGGCTTCAAATCGGACTTCCTCATCAAAGAGATTGTGTTTTGGGCCGACCTCGTGGGTCTGGTTATCTTGTTCATTGAAATAATTGGTGTTTTTGGGAGAGTTCATTGTAGATGAAGAACTAGATGAGTTGGATCTAAACGAAATACGGGAGAAAGATCGAAAAAGGCAGGACATATTTAAAACATCCTCTAGTATCTTTGTCATCATATGGTTTCATAAAAATGTTTCCGTAAGCATATATGTAACTAAATTTCTTGGATCTGAAAAATAAAAAAAAAATTAACTCTTTTTTTTTTTTGCAGTACTTTCAGTATAGTTTAAACGCTACTTCCATGGCCACCATTATATTATATCTAAATATTTTATTTGAACAATACACCTTAGTCTTACTGTCCTTACACGACCTTGGGACTTATTGCTACAGTATCATTTAACTAAAATATCAAACTGTTATTTTCAGAAAATACTATTTAAACATATACTGTTCAAATTAAACGTACTCTACATTTATGAAAATTATTTTGAGTTAAACGTACTGTACATTTATATAAACAATTCCCATGTAAAACAATAAAAATAAAAATAAATGGACCAAACTTACGGGTAACTTTTAATGTAAATGTTGAGTTATTGTCGAATAAAAATGGAGTTTTACATTAGCAAATTACGTAAGAATTGTATTAAATATAAGTATAAGTTACTGAAATAAAATCTTGTTTTAATTAATTGAAGAATTATATGAAAACATTTAATAAATTATATTAATTTTTATCTTAAATAAAACAACAAATTAACTACGAGAATAAAATTACATAAGTCACTAACACGTATGCAAACATGGAAAAATAGATTATATTATAAGTTGAAGTGATAGAAGCCCGTAATATATGTACAAATCATTTTTTTTTTGTACATATGTACAAATCATTAATATTTCTTATGCATTTTAGCATCACAAAAATTATGATAAAAATTAGTCTTCTCTTAAACATGATCCTATGAAATTTCAATAATAAATTTCACTTAAAAAAGAAAAAAGAATACACATAAGAAAACTCATTTTTGGTTCTCGCTTTCCGAAAATATCTAATAAATTATAATTGCCTCAACACCCCTTCGGTGCACTTCTCCTAACTGTCCATCTATTTTGCAAGAAACAATTAATTTAGCAGTGATTTTTTTTTTCTAGTACCAGTCCTTAAACAGAATACTTGAATGCATGGAATATCTACGAATACACAGAGTGAATATCCACGTCAAATTCTATGAACTATTTCTCATTGTCCAGAATCGATCAAAGATAAAGCAACTAAAATTTACGTTTTAGGCTTACCAGTAAAAAAAAATTAGTTATTATTAATACTCATAAAATAAAAAAATCTTCATACATTAAAAAAAAATCACGTGTTAATAAAAAAATTCAACATATTTAAAATAAAAAAAATTATTTTAAAAAATCTTTTAGGTCTTATTTTTTGTTGGACCGATCCTGTCCCTGACATTTGTTAAATCATGTGAGAATTGCCTTGTTGGCCAATCATAGTAAAATTGTTACATTTATGTTTATTTCTTTTATTTTTTATATTTTAACTAACTAAATTAATTAAAATTATTAAATATTTATTTTTACTTCATCATATCACAGTACTGACAAATCATTAATCAACCGTTAATTTAAACAGCAAACATATATAAAATTAAATATTGGACTAAGATTGACGATTTTCAAACATTTGCCACTATTATCGGAAAAAAAATAGAGAAAAAAAATTCAGTTGTGAGGAAAGTGGGCAAATGGGAGGTGGGATTGGAGCCTTACTTGGAGGAGAGAGTGATTTTAGTGGGAGATTGATATGATGAATAGTTTTTTGAGGCAGTTGGGAGAAGTGGTGTGGGAAGAAAATGGTCAGGATACTTTGGTTTGGAAATCTTCCCCTTCCGAGCAACATTCGAAATATTCGGTTAAGGAGGCTTATGGCTTCTTTATATCGAATATGTGCACAATGCCTTTCTCATTGTTTACAGACATTACTACAAATAATCCTTTCTAAGTTGGTCATTGGGGCCAATCTATGACGGTTTTGACCCGTCTTAAATATGGGTGTCGTAAAATATGATGGGCTATACAACGCCGATTTTGAACCCGTCTTAGTATATTAGTGTTTTTAAGATGGTAATTTGGATAACCGTCTTAAAATGTGTGACTTTTTACATCGATTATGTGTATAACCGTCTTAGAAAGACATTACTGTAGCTGACTTTCTAAATCGATTGTATGAATAAATGTCTTAGAAACGCATTACTGTAGATGGTTTTCTACATCGGTTATTTGAACAACCGTATTAGAAATGCAATATTATAGATGGTTTTCTAGATCGGTTGTCCAAATAATCGCCTTAGTAGCTATACTGTTCTAAGATGATTTTTTGCGTAACCAACTTAGAATTTGAATTTTTTTTTGGTGCTATCATAGCTTTAAGCAAGACACTACTGTCTTTACCTTAGTCCATCAATCCAAAAGATTTGGAGGAATAGAAACTATGATAAATACAATACACACATGCACGCACTCTTTTGTATTAACTCTTTTTTATTCAAAGTTATGGCAATTAATTGTTCTCTGACATTTGGCTCAAGAGTGTTGAATTTGATAAAAATAGAAGCTAGATTCTAACCTTCAGGGCTGATTGATGAACTTGTTCACTAAAATCCAAACATTTGCCCAAAATATTATCCCAATACAATTGAACTATACCCCCACATACGTTTGTATCCCCAGCACCAGCAACAACAGATACACTATGTCCAGCTCCAACTAAGTAACCAACAACATTTTCATCATTTTTATCTGTTCCCATTTGACTTTCAGCTTCTAGAAGAGATACTCAAACATGTTTTGCAATCCTTGAATCTGATTACCAGAAAGATTTAGTATACACAGAATATATATATATAAAGACAAAATATATTACCTTAATGCTAGTATCAGACGTAGAGGATATTGTTTCCTCCAGTATTTTTCCAACATCATTTTCCAACATATATTCAGGCCTAGCAATTAGAACAAATCCTAGTGCCTACAAGAGTTAAAATAAAATATTAACAAACTTCAAGATGAAACCAGGATAAGAACTAAGTTAACAAATTAATCTTACCTGCAGTGATCTAACCTTGACAACAAAATCCTCCACAAAGAGATACTTCATAAACAATCTGACACTGCGTCCAACATCAATGAGTATGGAGCTTGCTAACAATTGATTGCCATAACAGATAAGCAACCCAAGACAGAAGAGTGATCGTCCAACTTTCTGTAAATAGCAGGGAACATCAAATTTTTATTTTACATCCCATATAAAAATAAAACAACCTTCATCATCAAGGTAAATAAAACATAAGTATTTTACATCCAATTACATAATACTGTTCATGTCCAAGCTAAATTTTCAAAACTATAGTTCTCTACACGAGCTATAATCCACAAGAAATAACAACTTTCCTAGACACTAATGTATATCAGATGTACAGTCCACATAACAAGATTTTATCATACATAAACTACCTCATACATCATTTAGCAAATATCATTCATTCCTACAAAGAAATCAACCTCTTAAGAATGGAAAATAAATTAATTGCCACTTTGGATGATTGTTAAAACAAATTAATTATTAGTAAACCACAAGCAAATATTGTTTTAAGGGAAAAATAACACTATTAATAAACTACAAACAAAAAAGGGAAAATAATAGGATAACAACCTTCTTCAGTGAACACCGTGGAACATATGCCATCACCATCACGAATCAGGTGCAAGGCATTCTGCCTTAATTTTACTTATGCTATACTAAACTTTCAGGTTGCTATTCTGTTTTATTATTAATTGAAACTTATTAAAAAGTATAAAATTATTTATGTCTTATTCTATACTAAAATCAATTTTATTCATAAATTATAATTTTAATAAAAATAAAAGACGTATGAAAAATATATGTTAAAAGTGTGATTGAAAAATACAAAAAAAAAAAAAGAATGTGATGAGTAGTTTCATTTCACAACAATGTGTTATAATAAAATGACTCCCGGTTAAATTTATAAATACTGATAACTTTAATCTTTAATTCAAATTAAAAATATTGAAATGTAACTATATTAAGAAAAATCATCTAATTTTAGCACATTTTTTGTGCATTCTAATTTATCACTTTAAACATATATCTTATATCTAGCTACTCTTTTAAAAAAAATTAACGACTAAATTAATTCCTTAATTATAAATTTTAAAAATTATTGTTATATACATCAACGCTTTAAAAATTCAATTTAATATTATAAAATAAGATTTTTAAAACCAAAGATCATGAATAATCTACTGTATATATAAAAAGAAAGTTTGATTCTATAATATAATATCAACAGTTAATTTCATATTTATTATTTATTTCTTTGAAAATTATTAAATAATATTATTTAATTCAATTCAATATTATTTTATTATATAAATAGATTTTATTTGAGACTTAAATACAATGCATAGTATACTCACATGACAGAGGTCTCCAAGATTGACAACGAAGGCACCCTCCACAGGCTGAACGGTGATCCACGTTTTCGCATTGTCCCTCGCGGCTTGGAGTCCACCCATTTGCTTGTTGTGAATTAAAGACGGTGTCTTCAAAATCACAGCCTCACTAACTGCAAAAGATATAATTGTTTATATTTAATCAAAACTTCATGTTATGGAAGTCAAACTCAAGACAAAAGCATCATCAATATGTTAGAGCTAGAACTCCAGTAGCAATGATTTGAGGTGTACCATTTTGAGGTGTGCTTGAAATGAATCCAGTAGCAATGATTACCTTACATGGATTCAAAGAGTACCATTTTTCAAGTCTTTGCTCAGATTCCAAATACTATAAAATAACAACCAAGACATAGCTAATGCAATATACATCAACATCAATACCATTACAATGTGAAAACAACACCAGAAAGTGAAACAACACCTACCACTATATTTATTATTGTTTTTAAAAAATAAAACAAGTTTCAAGTTTATCGTTGCTCTTCACCTCGAGCAACCTTCGCTCCCCCGTGCCAAAGTGCATCGGGACCCTAGCAGCCACCGCCTGTCGGTGTTGAATCGACGACTCAAGCTATGACAGCTACCCCAGGATGCTCCTTTTTCTTCCTCCACCCCCTTGGTCATGAACTTTGTGGAGTTCCGCGTGTGACGGTGGTGTTTAGCTCCCCTAAGTGCGTAAAGAATAGACTCAGACAAGTGCAACGAATCTGGAACCTCAAAGCAGAACTGGAATGACATCGTTAATGACCTCAAACTGGAACCTTGAAGCCAGATCTGGAATCTAAAAGCGCAGATCTCGAAGCTTCAGCCGCACATCTGCAACGGTGGAGTGGAGGCGAAACTGTTGGGGGCTTTGTTGTTGAGGTGCGGCGCAGACGATTAAGGGGCAGCAAGGGTGGAAGAAGAAAAAGGAGAAAGAGGTTAGTTGTGGGTGGTGGAGCTCGGAGCCGAAAGATGATGTTGTCAGTGGTGGTGGTTAGGGTGGAAGGGCACGACTTTACTGGAACAAGGATCAAGGAAACACGTTGATTTGAGAAACCTAGTAGTCGATAGGAACGTACCAGAGTGAACGGGAAGGGCGCGAGAGGAAGAAAGAGCGGCATTGAGAATGGAAAAGCCTATCATGAGAATGAGAGTGGAGCAGAGTGTGAGTGGGTGAAACACAGGAGTACTTTCCCGAGAAACAAAGAATAGCAAAGGTCCTGACCCTGTGTGTGCAGTGGTAATTAATTACTGGGAACGAAGGCAGTTTTCTCTTAAAATCGTCGTTGTTGTTTTGCCAATAATTACAAAATTGTCACTCAAGTATATTCTAACAACTGTCTTAGAATGTGCATTGTAAAAAAAAAATTCAAGTATCCTAATTACAAGTTCGCCACCGTGTCACATTCTATGAAGATCCCAGATAACCGTCTTAGAATGTGCATCGTAAAAAGCTACTTTTCTAGTAGTGAGGTTTTTGAAAGCTTCATATCCTAGCCAATTTGGCTACCTTTACTTGGCGTCTCCTCAAGGTAAGACAGCCTACGAAAGCAAACTTAAAGAGGCAAAATATAGTTATACAAAACATGGACTATTCTTGTTCATTTTGTCACTTGAAGGATGAAAGTCTAAAACATTTATGTTCAAGTGCGATTTCTCTTCTTTGGTGTGGTATCATATGTTATCATTGGTTAGGAGTTCTTTGGGGGGGGGGGGGGGGGGGGTTTATTAAGATCCGGCGAAAAACTATATACGACACGTGTAGCCTTGGAGAGGTAAAACAAAAACTATGCCATGGAAAGTTGTTTATTCTTTATGTTACTATATATTGAAAATAACTTTTTATTGGAAAATCTTACTAATCTTTTTAGTGGGATTTGTTCTTCCCAATCATATTTTGCATGGAAAGTTGTGTGTGCAATTGTGTGGTCCATGTGGTGTCACAAAAATAATATGATTTTCTGTTAGACAAGTGGCCTCAGATATCTTAAGAAGGGGGGGTTGAATTAAGATATTCCAAACTACTTCCCCAATTAAAAATCTATTTCACTTTCTATTCAAGTTATAAATTCCCTTAACAATGAACTTCTTAAATATTAATTCAAATAAAAACAATTTGAATATGAATATAAAGCAATAATAAACAAAGGAGTTTAAGGGAAGAGAAAGTGCAAACTCAGATTTATACCGGTTCGGCCACACCCTTGTGCCTACGTCCAGTCCCCAAGCAACCCGCTTGAGAGTTTCACTATCTTGTAAATTCCTTTTACAAGTTCTAAACACACAAGGACAATCCTTCCTTTGTGTCTAGAATTTCTTTACAACAAGAGACCCTCGGTCTCTTAATCCCTTAGAGAATTAAAAGGAGAAGAAGAATGAATCTCTCTAGAAAGAGATAGATTTTACAGGTTGAGCACTCAAATAATTCCTTAATGAATTGCAATTGAATTGGTCAAGGAATTCTTAAGAGGATAAAATGATTTTTCTCTTTGAGAGGATAAACACTTTTGTTCTGAAAAACTCTGAGCAAATTCGTGTTATAAGTCACATATATATAGACCATTGGTGGTCATGAAAAAAACCTTTGAGAAGTTGTGACTCTTAGAAAGATTTTTCTGAAAATCTTGTTTGGTAATCGATTACAGGAATTGTGTAATCGATTACAGCTTTTAAAATTTGAATTAAAATGTTTATTAACTACTGGTAATCGATTACCAAAATTGTGTAATCGATTACACAGTCTAAAATTTAAATTCAAATTTTAGTAGCTGTTGTAAAACATATTTGGCCACTGGTAATCGATTACGTCCTCTAGTAATCGATTACCAGAGAGTAAATCCTTTGAAAAACACTTTTTAATTTAAATTACTTGGCCAAACCTTTTGCTAATTCAATTAGGAATTCCCTTCCTAATATACTAGTGATCATCTTGATGTTGTGACTTGTAATCTTGAAGTATTGTCTTGAATTTAATCTTGAAAAGCCCATTTGCATCAATTGCATCATATCATCATGTTCATCATCAAAACACCAAAGGCAATTGCATCTACAATCTCCCCCTTTTTTATGATGACAATACAATTCCTGAAATCAAGATTCAAGCAAGCAACAAACAATTGTATATAGATAAAATGTGCGTTTACTCCCCCTATCTTTCGGAATTTATGATCACTTGATTTCTAAGTTTGTTAAGCTTTTCTACAACCTTTTCTCCCCCTTTGGCAACATCAAAAAGCCAAAGTACTCAGGAATCAACACAGATATAACAATGGAGTAGAAAAATATAAATATCAAAGTATAAGGCATAACCATCCAAACTCACAAATAAGAAATAACCAAACCAGAATCCAAATAAATCAAAACGTCAAAAACCACATAATGTCAAAGCAGAAAAGGCTGAAATCCAAATACCACAGGATAAATAAAGTACTTAACATAATAATTTAAACTCTAAGAAACTGAATACCCAAAATACACGGCTTATAAAAGACATATAATTAGAAACTAAAGTCTAAGAAGGCGGAGGTAGTGGTGGAAGATCGAAACTCTGACGAATGTAACCTACATCCTCTTCAAGCTGTGTGAGGCGAATGTCCATACCGGCAAAGCGTGTATCTAACGAGTCGAAGCGATCACCAACATAAGAACGAAGACCCCGTAATTCGGAGAGGACTTCATTCATGAGTGCTGAATCATCGCGCTGAGGAAGAGGTGTAGGAGTACGTTCATCTTGAGGAGGGAGTGCATCCTTCTTTAGCCATTGACCATTCCGATCTTTACGGTACCCAAAGGAAGTCACGACACCAGCACCAATTGCAAAGGAACGCTTGACTTGAACAAATGGTTCATCATCAAGCGGAATTTGAAAATGACGCAGAAACAGAGTAATCAAATGTGGATAAGGGAGAGGTGCATTGGCCCGTAATGCCTTATGCATTCGGTACCGAACCAAATGGGCCCAGTCGATCTGACGACCGGTAAGAAAAGCCCACATAAGAATCAAATCCTCCTCAGAGACTTGTGCTAAATTTGAAGACCGAGGAAGCAAAATCCTAACAATTATATAGTGCATGATGCGATTATCAAATGTTAATGACTCGGCCAGCAATCTACCGATCATTTCAGCTTGATCATTGCAGACCATACGACGAGCATCATGACTCGAATAATCAAATTTCCAGTCATTAACAATGGTGCCCTCAAAAGGTGCACCTTGACTGGGTAAATTAGTTAAAGGAAAGAACAGTGACTGATGCACCTCAGAAATAATAATGCCATCCTGAATTTTTAAATTACAGTAAAAGACCTTTACAAGTTCAGGATAATATGGCAATTTTAATGACATGAAATCAACAAGGCCAGAATTTTGAAACACTTGATAGCAATCAAATGTTTCATCATTAAAGAATTCTACGTCTAGGTACTTAGGGTCTAAGATGATTCTAGAAGAAAACTGAGAAAGGTACCGTAGACGCTGGTCATCGGAAGAAAACAATGTTGATGATCTTGGAGATGATAAAGATGGATGAGTAGGTGTTGTGGATGCTTCAGATGGTCCGTGGCAGCAATGGGCAGCAGCAGCGGTGGAGGATGATCCCTTTCTCTTCTTCGATGGCTCTGCCATTTGATGAAGTTTTTGTGGATTTTAATCGGTGGAAGTGAAAGAGGAGTGAAAAAGAGGAAGATTGGGCTTTACGGGACGTGATTTGGTGAAGAATTGAGTGAGATTCGAAGATTTGAAGTTTTAGGTATGGAGGAGACGTGAAAGGAGGCTGTGGCTGCGCAGCAGCTCTGATTTCGTGAATATTTATAGATGAGGACGAATTGTAATCGATTACAAGGATTGGTAATCGATTACAGGACCAATAAGCCTACTGGTAATCGATTACAGGATGTTGTAATCGATTACAGGCTGCCTGTTCATGTGTAATCGATTACACTAGATGGTAATCGATTACCAGAGCCTATCCTAGGCTAGTTTCTTAAGAGAATATCTATTTTTATGCTAAAACACATCCAATATGATTAATTATCACTACTAATGCACTTAATTCAATCATTCAATCATTACATACACAAGAAATCATAAATTCTATCATAATAACAAGAATTCAAACAAGATCAAACAAAATAATCTATAAACAATCAATCATAAGAGTAAATTAATCAATCAATCCTTATTTTTCTAAATCTCTAACATCTAAGAGGCCTAATTCTCTTCTAATAGAGAAGAATACTTCCTTAGGGAGAGGTTTTGTGAAAATATCAGCAAGTTGATTCTTAGTATCAATAAACTCTAATACACAATCTCCCTTTAGGACATGATCTCTAAGAAAATGGTGTCTAATCTCTATATGTTTAGTTCTAGAGTGTTGAACTGGGTTTTTGGATAGATTTATGGCACTAGTATTATCACACTTAATAGGTATGCGATCAAGAATGATGCCATAGTCAGATAATTGTTGCTTCATCCATAAAATTTGTGCACAACAACTATCGACAGAGATATACTCCGCTTCAGCAGTAGATAAAGCAAGACTGTTTTGTTTCTTACTATGCCATGAGACAAGAGCCGATCCAATGAATTGACAAGTTCCACTTGTGCTTTTTCTATCATTTTTAGATCCGGCAAAATTAGAATCAGAATATCCTATTAAGTTACATGTTGAATTCTTAGGATACCATAATCCTAAATTGATTGTTCCTAATAGATATCTAATGATTCTCTTTACTGCACTTAAATGTGATTGTTTGGGGTTGGATTGAAACCTACCACACATGCATACACTAAACATAATATCAGGTCTACTAACAGATAAATAAAGAAGAGATCCGATCATACCTCGATATTGTTTTATGTCCATAGACTGACCAGATTCATCTTTATCTAAGTAACAACTAGTGCTCATCGGTGTAGACATGTGTTTTGCACTATCCATCCCAAATCTTTTGATCAATTCCTTGCAGTACTTGGATTGATTGATGAATATACCTTCTTGAGTTTGCTTGATTTGTAATCCCAGAAAGTACTTTAGTTCTCCCATCATTGACATTTCAAATTCACTTTGCATATCAAGGGAAAATTCCTTGCACAATGAATCATTAGTGGATCCAAAAATTATATCATCAACATATATTTGAACCAACAAAATATCATTATGCTTTCTCTTTATGAACAATGTGGTATCCACTTTACCTCTAGAGAATTCTTTTTCTAGAAGAAAATTGCTTAAGCGTTCATACCACGCCCTAGGGGCTTGTTTCAAACCATAAAGAGCCTTTTGTAATTTATAAACATGATTTGGTTTATCCGGAATTTCAAAACCAGGGGGTTGTTCAACATATACCTCTTCTTGAATTAATCCATTTAGAAAAGCACTCTTAACATCCATTTGATAAAGTTTAAAATCCATTATGGATGCATATGCCAATAGCATTCTAATGGCTTCTAATCTTGCAACAGGAGCATATGTTTCTTCATAGTCTATACCTTCTTCTTGATTATACCCTTTTGCTACTAACCTGGCTTTATTTCTAATAATTATACCATGTTCATCTAATTTATTTCTAAAAACCCATTTTGTTCCTATGACAGGATAATTTTCAGGTTTTTATACTAATTTCCACACATTTTTTCTTTCAAATTGGTTCAATTCTTCTTGCATGGCAATGATCCAGTTATCATCTATTATGGCTTCTTTTATATTTTTAGGTTCAATCATATATACAAAAGCCATATTATTGCATAAGTCTTTAAGAGAATGTCTAGTTGTTACCCCTTTTGAGATATCACCAATGATGTTATCGAGGGGATGATCTCTTGAAGCTTTCCATTCTCTTGGAAGTTCATCATTGGATTTGACTTCTATTGGAGGATCTTCATTGTTTCCTTTATCATTTCCTTTTGAATCTTGTTCATCAATATTCATATGTTCTAAAGAATCTGCAATATCATCTAGCATATTCTTTCTTGACAAGATAGCATTAGATTCATCAAAGGTAACATGAATGGATTCCTCGATATTCATAGTTCTTTTATTATATACCCTATATGCTTTGCTTTGTAATGAATATCCAAGAAAAATGCCTTCATCAGATTTTGCATCAAATTTTCCTAGATTATCTTTACCATTATTGAGCACAAAGCATTTGCAACCAAAAACATGTAGATGAGAAATATTAGGTTTTCTACCATTATATAACTCATATGGGGTTTTCTTTAAAATGGGTCTTATTAAGGCCCTATTCATGATGTAACATGCAGTATTGACCGCTTCAGCCCAAAAATACTTTGGAAGAGAAGTATCATTTAATAAAGTTCTAGCAATTTCTTCCAATGACCTATTTTTCCTCTCAACAACTACATTTTGTTGAGGGGTTCTAGGTGCAGAAAAATTGTGTTCAATACCATGTTCATCACAGAATAATTCAAAATCTTTGTTTTCAAACTCACCCCCATGATCACTTCTAATGGATGCAATCTTAAGATTTTTCTTGTTTTGTATGACTTTAGCAAGTTTTCTAAATGCTTGGAATGCATCACTTTTATGTGTAATAAATAATGTCCAAGTATATCTAGAGAAATCATCAACTATAACTAGGGCATAGTAATTTCCTCCAAAACTCATGGTTCTAGATGGACCAAATAAATCCATATGCAATAACTGTAAGGGTTGAGTGGTTGAAACAACATTTTTAGGTTTGAATGAGACCCTTGTTTGTTTGCCCTTTTGACATGCATCACATAGTTTATCTTTTTCAAATTTCAATTTAGGCAAACCAACTACTAAATCTTTTGAAATTAATTTATTTAAGTGATCCATGTTTATGTGAGCAATTCTTTTATGCCATAACCATGGATCATCATCTTTGCTAAGAAAGCAATGATTGTTTTCTAGTTTTATGCTTAAGTCTATCATGTAAACATTATTGACTCTATGTCCTACATGCTTTATATTAATGTCATGCTTATGTTCTATAAGACATTTTTGAGAATCAAATGATACTAGATAGCCTTTGTCGCATAATTGACTAACGCTAAGTAGGCCGTGCTTAAGGCCTTCAACAAGTAGAACATTTTCAATGGAGTTTGAAGAATTTGTAACTATTTTACCAACTCCAAGGATTCTACCTTTGTTGTTGTCACCATATGTTACATGCCCGCTTTTCTTTGGAGAGATATGTGTAAAATTTGATGCATCTCCAGTCATATGTTTTGAGCATCTGCTATCTATGTACCACTTCTTCCTCAAAGACACCTACATAATCAAGTTTTTGACTTAGGTACCCAAACTTTATTGGGTCCTTGCATGTTAGTATAAACTGAGGATCCTTTTGGGACCCATATTATTTTAATGTTGCTGTAATTTTTCTTGAAGTAACAAGTTGATATGCCATGTCCTCTTCTTCCACAGTAAAAACAAGTGATATAATTAAATTTTTGTGTGGAAGTAGAAAAGTTTTTATGAAACTTTTGTTGTTTTTCAGATTTATACCCTAGTCCATTCTTATTGGAAACATATCTTTGTTTACTTAATATGACATCTAAATTATTTTTACTATAAGAAAATTTAGCAAGTGAATTTTTCAACTCTTTAATTTCTTTTTCATATTTTTCACAACAACTACAAGAATCTGATATTTTCTTGTCAGAAATAGTGGAGATATTAACTTTTTCATTTGTTTTAGAAATTGAGACTTCATTTCTAAGATGATCTAATTCTTTATTTAATTTTGAGATTTCATTTTCTAAATTTGAAATTGTTTTCTTTGAAGATGAAACTAATTTTGCAAGTTTAATTGACTCTTTATGCAGATCAGCAAATGCTTCTTGCAATTCATCAAAAGAAATAGATAAGTTATTTGAAGATGTTACCTCTTCATCACTTTCGTAACTTTTAGCCATAAGGCAGAGATTTATTTCTTCATTTTCTGAATCTTCAGAAGATTCCATATCATTTTCATCCCATGTGATGTAAGCTTTCTTCAGTTTCTTTTCACTAAGATTTTTCTTTTCAGATTTCTCCATCTTTTTCTTGAAGATGGGACAATCAACCCTCAGATGTCCAGGTTGATTACATACAAAGCATTTTAAAGTAGAGGATGAAGTTTCTGTCCTTCTCTTTGATTTAAAATTGGGTCGCCTCTGATTTCCTCTTACTTTAAGAAACTTGTTGAATCTTTTTACAAAAAGACTTAGATCATCATCATCATCTGGATCATTTTCCTGATCACTTTCTTCTTGAATTGAGGATGATGCTTTAAGAGAAATTCCTTTCTTTTTCTTGTCATTTTCTTCATGTTGGTGTAATCTCAATAATTCCATCTCGTGTTCCTGCAACTTTCCAAATAAAGTGGCAAGGGACATGTTAGACAAATCTCTTGATTCAGTAATGGCCGTTACTTTGGGTTGCCATTCTCTACTTAAACATCTTAACACCTTGTTTATGAGATCCTCATTTTGAAATTCTTTACCTAAGGTTGCTAGATGATTTACTATATGTGTAAATCTCTTTTGCATGCTTTGAATATTTTCATTTGCATTCATTCTAAATAATTCATACTCATGAGTTAGTGCATTTATCCTAGATCTTTTAACATCTGTAGTTCCTTCATGTGTTAATCGAAGAGTGTCCCACATTTCCTTAGCACTCTTACAATTTGAAACCCTGAAATATTCATTCATTCCCAGGGCAGATGTTATTATGTTTTTGGCTTTTAAATTGTATTGTACTCGTTTTCTATCCTCTTCAGACCATCTATCTCTAGGTTTTTCTATAGTTATACTTTCACTTGATGAACTGCCATCTATTGTAATTCTTTCTACTGTGGTGGGTATATAAGGCCCTATTTCTATGGCTTCCCAAATATTTAGGTCTATTGCCTCAATAAAAATTTGCATTCGGGTTTTCCAGTAATGGTAACCCTCTCCATTAAAGATTGGAGGTCTATTGATAGAATTCCCTTTTGGAAATAAGGAGTTTGCTGAGGCCATCTTTTTCTTGAAGCTTCTAAACTTTATACAAGAATGAAGCTCTGATACCACTTGTTAGACAAGTGGCCTCAGATATCTTAAGAAGGAGGGGTTGAATTAAGATATTCCAAACTACTTCCCCAATTAAAAATCTATTTCACTTTCTATTCAAGTTATAAATTCCCTTAACAATGAACTTCTTAAATATTAATTCAAATAAAAAAATTTTGAATATGAATATAAAGCAATAATAAACAAAGGAGTTTAAGGGAAGAGAAAGTGCAAACTCAGATTTATACTGGTTCAGCCACACCCTTGTGCCTACGTTCAGTCCCCAAGCAACCCGCTTGAGAGTTCCACTATCTTGTAAATTCCTTTTACAAGTTCTAAACACACAAGGACAATCCTTCCTTTGTGTCTAGAATTTCTTTACAACAAGAGACCATCGGTCTCTTAATCCCTTAGAGAATTAAAAGGAGAAGAAGAATGAATCTCTCTAGAAAGAGATAGATTTTACAGGTTGAGCACTCAAATAATTCCTTAATGAATTGCAATTGAATTGGCCAAGGAATTCTTAAGAGGATAAAATGATTTTGCTCTTTGAGAGGATAAATACTTTTGTTCTGAAAAACTCTGAGCAAATTCGTGTTATAAGTCACATATATATAGACCATTGGTGGTCATGAAAAAAACCTTTGAGAAGTTGTGACTCTTAGAAAGATTTTTCTGAAAATCTTGTCTGGTAATCTATTACAGGAATTGTGTAATCGGTTACAGCTTTTAAAATTTGAATTAAAACGTTTATTAACTGCTGGGAATCGATTACCAAAATTGTATAATCGATTACACAGTCTAAAATTTAAATTCAAATTTTAGTAGCTGTTGTAAAACATATTTGGCCACTGGTAATCGATTACATCCTCTGGTAATCGATTACCAGAGAGTAAATCCTTTGAAAAACACTTTTTAATTTAAATTACTTGGCCAAACCTTTTGCTAATTCAATTAGGAATTCCCTTCCTAATATACTAGTGATCATCTTGATGTTGTGACTTGTAATCTTGAAGTATTGTCTTGAATTTAATCTTGAAAAGCCCATTTGCATCAATTGCATCATATCATCATGTTCATCATCAAAACACCAAAGGCAATTGCATCTACATTTTCAACAACGAGAGGAGGGACTTTGATGCTACTAATGAGATTATCAGATTCATTTAGATATTGGGTGTGTACTACTACAAACAGACTCTTTTAAGATGCAAGTTTTACGATGGTTATATAAAAATTGATGTCATATGTAAAGCAATGACAATTTTGTAAATAATTGTAACTTTTTAAAGGTGATTTTCTTAAAACTGTCTGAAAACGCTTTACGACGTCGGTTTCTTTAACAACTGACTTTAAATACCAAAATTTTAAAGATGATTTTGAAAACTCATCTTTGTCGAAAGGGTTTTCCCTTTTAAATTCATTCACATTGCCTCTCTCTCCCTCGATCCCCACCGTCCCTGTGACCCATTCAATGTTTCCCTTCATCATGTCGTAATAGTTTGGTTCCATAATGACCTCTGCCTCCTCGACAACGAGCATCCGTAGAGGTACATAACAGAGAGTGTCTCGAAATCGAAAAGGAGTATCATTGTTCTGTTCCTGTTGATGGAGATTTTGCGGACATCAAAATCGAGTACCACGTTCACTTGCAACACCTATTTTAAATTCACCACCAATTAAAATTGGATTCCATTTCCACCAAAACCTAAATGCGGGGAGGGAGAGAGAGGGGGGGAAGGACCTTAGAGGGGGAAGCAAAAAGGACAAAAAAAGGGATTGGGGTCGCTGAGACGGAGAGAAGCAATGGAGACATCGACTGTTTGAGTCCCAGAAGTAGAGGCGCGAGGCTTCGCCCTAGGCAAGGAGGTTCCGGGAAGCGACGGTGGTGGTGGCACCACCGTGAGCGGTGAAGAGAGAGTGCTTGGAGAGTGGGACCCAATCAAAAGAAAGAGGTCAACATCTTTTCAATTTTATTTATTTTACATTATAAAGTTTTATTTAAACTGATAGATGATGGCCGGATTTGTAAACTGCAAGGGGCACACCATCAGTTATCAAAATTGCTTCACCTGAGCTAGCAAATTTATTGCTTGCTTGCTTGCTTAGTGGTGATTATTTGATTGCAAACTAGTGTTTACTCCAATCTCAACTTACTGGCAGTTGCAGTTGTTTGAATCAACACTCCTAATCTAATTTCATTGATTTCAGTTTGTTCTAGATAATTTGACAGATGTCAATGTGGATGGGTGGTAGGATCTTAGTTGGAGTAGTAAGGCCATACATATAACTGCTCAAAACCAAACAAAGTGGTACATATCTAGACTAACCATTAGACTCTTTTTTCTGCTTGAAAAGCTTATATTGTTTATTGTGTGTTAATTGGTACATATCTATACAATTAATTAAGCCACTGTTAGATTTAAACAATTCTCAAGAAATGGATATACTAGTCTTTTGGTGATTTTTCTTCATAGTTTTAATTACTTACAATTTAAACAATATCTATAGTATTATCTTTTTTACAAGATTCAGAATATAGTCAATTATATTGTAATGTATTTTGATTTTAATGTTATCTTAAACGTTGTACTCATGAATTAGAGTACCATTCAATTTGTACTCTCTTTAATGAATTATTTCCTTATTGCTTATATAAATATTAAAGAAGATCAATATGTTTCTGTGAGCATTAGTCAATTGTTCCTATAATCTATCGTAAGCACTTATTCCAACATTTGAGAGTAAATTGTTTTATTGTACGTGCTTGATTCATAGTTGGTATAATTGCAGTAAAGATCATGGCCTCATCTAGCTACTCTAACTCTCCTTGTGATGCCTGCAAGTTCTTAAGAAAATGCATGATGGATTGCATTTTCTCCCCATATTTCCCTCCAAAAGAGCCTCAGAAGTTCGCCAATATGCACAAGATATTTGGAGCATGCAACGTGAGCAAGCTTCAAAATGAGGTGCAGCCCTACCAGAGGGAGGATGCAGTGAACTCACTGGCCTATGAAGCCGAGGCATGGATAGAGGATCCGGTTTATGGTTGTGTTGGGGCAATCTCAGTGCTATTAAAAGTGCAAATATTGCACCAACACAGGGAAAGAACCTTTGTCCAAATGTAACAAATAAGTGTCTATTTATGGACACCAAAGTTAGCTTCCAAATGCTTGCAATTTCACAACCAATTTGTGAGAGGTCATTTCTGGGACTAAGCTTGCAGTGCTTTTTCTTGTTTTCCCTTTAGCTATTGTTGCAAATTTTTATAGACTTGGAAGAGTAAGTATGAAATAGACCGTTCCATTATTTTCAAGTTAATTACTTCTTACATATATACCATGTCAATGTACTAGTTAGCTTACATAGATATGATGATAATACCCAAATCGACATCAGGATTGTTTATTAACTTGAGAATGTTATAAATTCACCGCAATGGGCCTAGTGATAAGAGGCTAATAGGATGTAATTTACACAAGGTTGCTAAACAAGCTAAAGTAATTTTTTGTAGTTTCAGGGTTAGACAAGTGAAAGTAGATTGATTAATAAGTGGTGTAAGAGTAATAGCTTTGGCACATTAGATAGCACTTGCTAAAAAGCATTAGTGAAGTAGCTAATTACATATATTTAATTACTTTTCTACCATATATAGCCTTGGATTTTTTCTTTGAGCCTACTTGGACTCGCCCCTCTAGCTAAACGTGTCAACTTCCTTACTGAGTAAGTTTGCATCTCACTTCCTATATTTACATCATATAGTCACTACATACATACATACATATATATATATATATATATATATATATATATATATATATATATATATATTGAAGTTCATGTTTCTAATACTTTTAATCTGTTTGATTTTTCTCTCAAAATTGAAGGCAAATTGTGTATTACACCGGCCCCACAGGTAAAAACTAAAACATATTAATCTCTCATGATTTACATACAATAAGAAGCTAATACAATGAAAATTGAACATTGTGAATTAGGTAACCAAGAAAAGGATGATGGTAATTGAAAAATAGAATGCAACACTAAGCTTTTCATAATAATATTGTGTGACAATTGAAAGTGGTTGAATATTTTTAGTTGGAGGGCTTCTGAATGCAACCTATGGTAATGCAAGTGAGATGATATCTTTGCTAGCACTTCACCAAAACTAAAAAAGATTGTAATTGAGTCCTTGATCTTGTAAATTAATGAGTAGGTCCCTAGACTATGTGGGAATTTTTAATTAAGTCCCAAACAAAAAAAAAGACTGATCTTGTAAATTTTTTATAATTAAGTCCTTGAAATTGGTTTGTGGTAGCTTGAAACCATCAAAAAATGGCAATATGTGGCGGTTTTAAAAATCTTATGGATTCAATTGCAAACATTTTAAAAGATTAAGGACTCAATTACAAATTGCTTAATTTAAGGATTTAACCATTAAAATTTTCTCACTTTTTAATATTCTTGTTGTCCCTGAATTTGTTTTGTTAGTTGGTGATTGAATGAACAGAAATAAGCAAATGTAAACTCATAGCTTTTGATGTTGGGGTTGCTATGCCATTTGCTGCCATTACTGCTCAGATATGCCTTAGTAGGGGCATATCCTTCCATAGCCACTAGTAATCTACAATTGTCAAGAGCAAGCAGCATTGTTATGCTTCTAGCATATGCTAAATACATTTTTTTTTTCAATTAAAAACACATCGACAAATTTTTTATGCACAAAAGATGTGTAGAAAAATAAAAATGTTACCCAATATATGACAATAATTATGACTTGTTAAGGATGCAGAGCAAATAAAGAAAATTTTCATTTTTTATAAAATAACTTTGCCTAATATTTTTTGAGTAATAGTATTCCAAAACACTCTTTTTATAACATTATTTTTTTTATTCCTCTTTGTCACATGATATCAACTATCTTATCCCACACTTTTTATTTATTTCCAATGTGAATTGATGCATTAGTAAACTCTATCATCTTACTTTTTAATTGTTTTCATAATGTTATATTTGTTTTATTATTTCGATTCCTAATAAAAAATGACATGTGAGAAAAACATAATTATACCAAATGACAGTTTTATATTGCATCATGTTTATCATGTGCATCTTTTTTATTAATAAATGGATGAATAGGAGAGAAAGAGTATATGGGTGACAATTAGGTGCAGTACTACAAAGTTGGTATTCTATGACGGTCGTAATCAACATACAACGATGGTGCATGCCCATCTTTGAAGCTAACATCGTTGAAAGTTAAACACTTTGAATGACAGTCCATGAAGCACCATCTTAGAAAAACCCAACCTTCTAAGACGATGTTGATGTGAGCACTGTCTTCGAAAGTTTACCTTCTACGTCGGTGCTGACGTGAACACTGTCTTAGAAAGTTTGTTTTCTAGGATGACACCGTCTTAGAAGGCAAGCTTTCTAGGATGGTGCTTACATGAACACCGTCCTAGAAAGCAAGCTTTCTAAGACGGTGCTGACGTCAACACCGACGTAGAACGTAACCTTTTGAAGATGGTGCTCACGTAAGTACCGTCCTAGAAAGCTTGTCTTCTACGTCGGTGATGATGTGACTACCGTCGTAGAAAGCTTGCTACCCATTGTACGGTGTTGACTGCCTTGAGGGCTCTCCTAACATACTGATAATTATGACTCTCCTATCATATTGATAATTATGTCAACAACAACCCGTGTCAAGAAGACCAACACAGTCAAGGTGTCATCCTGCCATGATACTTAAGCAAAACAAACCAAAAAGACATGTAGTCAAAAAGGAACTTGAAGTGGGATGTAAATAACAAAAAAACTTTTAAATTGCTTATAGATTGGTGCTCATGTACCGAGTTGGTGCTCAAAGATTAAGATTTCATGTAATTGAAAATTTCCCTAGAAATGGTTCAAAATTAAACAAAGTATGTTTTACAGAGTACATAGTATCAAAACTAATAGACATGGCTTAGCCAAAAATTGCTATGCACCACCACCTTAGGATATATAGCAAATAATCAACAAATTGATGGCTTCAAATTAGGCCAAAAAATCTCAATAAATATTTGTCAACAAATTCCATCACTAGAAAACACATCATCGACAAATTCAATGCTTTGCAACAATTATTATGAAAGAAATGATGCAGTCTTGTAGGTGAAACATGAAATTAACAATTTTAGAAGATAAATTATAAAAATAATGAACATTCATCACTTGATTGTAAGTTTGCTTTGATTATATCTCAGGCATATAGCCCTGTATAATATTTTTTTAGTAAACTAATAACGCATTCAATCCTTAATCTTATTTTTGTTCATTTTCTTGTTTTTTATTCAATAACTATTAACATAAAACTGGTTTATGCTACATTGGTCTTATATCTCTTAAGAAAGAAAAACTTCATTGGCAGTTTGGCACCCATTTTCCAAGGCTATTATGTTTGTTATTTTATGGTGGTTGAAGAGAATAATATAGGGTGATTCTGTTTACATGTAGGGCAGTTGTTTTAGCAAACCACAACAAGAAGATAGAAGGATCTCTCAATGGAGCATTTTATTAAATTGTATGCCTAAATGGTATACATCTTAATTATGATAGCATATTAATTGGTTCTGAGGCAGTATCAAGTGTCACTATAATAACAAATTTACATTTGGAGATCCATAAGAGAATGGAAACATTGGAAAGGGAAGAAAAAGAGTATAAGCAAACTGAAACAATTGTCATAATTTATTATGTAAATTTACGTGTGCATTAAATATACATTAAAAATTTTAGTGCTATATATAGCGACATTAATTATTTTATAACATAATTGTCCTATTAGCTCGGTTGGTTTGAGTATTAGAAAGTACGTGTTATGAATTATGAATTTGTAAGTCTCTTACAGATTATTAAGCTATTGGTTTTATATCTAATAAGTACTTTTAAAGAACAGCTTGCTTTACTATTTTTAACATAATTGCTATTCAACTGAATGCTTAACTAAGGCTTGCACTACCATTAATAATCTTTTAGGTAAAAATGTCATTGAAGCTTGACAATACAGAATGTTATGGTTGAAATCAGAAAGACAAACATTGGAAGTTTAGCTACTAGATAATTACCTGACCTACATGAGTCATTCTTACTCTAATCATTAAGTCTCTTACAAATTATTAAGCTATTGGTTTTATATCTAATAAGTACTTTTAAAGAACAACTTGCTTTACTATTTTTAACATTATTGCTATTCAACTGAATGCTTAACTAAGGCTTGCACTACCATTAATAATCTTTTAGGTAAAAATGTCATTGAAGCTTGACAATACAGAATGTTATGGTTGAAATCAGAAAGACAAACATTGGAAGTTTAGCTACTAGATAATTACTTGACCTACATGAGTCATTCTTACTCTAATCATTCTACGAAGAAGCTTATCTCAGATAAACCTTCAACCTCTTTTTATGTTCTTTCAGCAACAACTGGTATATGAAGATAATTAATAATTACTGCCTGTTTGTGAGGTTTGCTCATAATGTGCCTTACCTTACCATGATGTATTTATGTTACTCTTGCATGTACCCCACTACACTCAGACTAATACACCCTTAGCTTAGGGTACAATAAAGTGAAGAATAAAATTTCACATAGTCTACACTTAAGGTGTAGTACTTTTCAAAAAAAATAATCAATCAACAAAGACCTCATAAGCATTCACACCACAAACAGGGAACATCACAACCCAGCATAGCCAAGTTGCAAAAACAAAGACATTTACCTACCTAGGGAGTTTCAGTAAGTCCTAAATCACTATGACTCCCTAAATACACAGGGACCGAACGATGACACTCACCTACTACTAAAGGTAGGTCACGGCGTGACCTACAGTGAATACATAGCATGAGCAACACTGAGCCCGCAGCAATCGCTACACTGAGTCCAAGGCGGCACCTACACTGAGCCCACGATGGGAGGTTCAGTAACTTACCCTACAGTGAATAAATAACACGACCAACATTGAATGAGTCCAAGGCGGCACCTACAGTGAATAAACAGCACGATCAAGCAACGATGGATGGTTAAAGCTAGGATTGTGAGGGCACGATGGGAGGTTCAGTAACGGTGGATAGTTCAAGCTAGGGTGAGGGATTAAGCAAGCGCGACAACGATGGATGGTTCAAGCTAGGATAGTGAGCACGAGCGAGACACAAATTATAATTATTTAATTTGTATCTATAAAGTTAAAGACGGTGGTCAAACACCGCCTTTGTCTCCCTGCATTCAAAGAAGGGAGAAGCACATACCTGTCTTAAAATAATTCTCAATTAATTAAAAAAAATCATTTACTTGCATTCTAAGATGGGTTAAACCAGCCACTATCGTTAAACAGCTCATACGAAGACGGTTTTCACCATCGTCTTCGTTTTAAAAGCAAAAAATTACATAAATACCACCTTATCATTATTTAAGACAGGTCTATGACAACTGACGTCGTATCTCTGTCGTAAAATAGAATTTTTGTAGTAGTGGTGGTAATAAAACATTTGTTTTCATGAATCTTTGCTGGTCTCAAGTATATATCAGTGCTGGTGAGTTGGTTGCATATGAAAGTATTCTTCATTTTCAGAACTTATGGGTATATTGGCATGTAAATTGTTTCAAGTTGCACAACTTCAATTCCAAGGACAAAAATATATGGCAAGTTGCAATGCAGGAATTATTGTTCAAGGGAATGAAGAAGGCCAACCAAGTTTACCATGTCTCTAACTCTCTATATTGTAAATCTTCAATGTGCATGGATGCTAATTAAAAAAAATTCTATATTAGGCCCTTTTATTTTTTTTTATAATTATAAATATCATCTTATTTTTAAAAATAAAAAAAAAATTTATAGAAAAAATACATTCTAAGATGGTTTTTAGGTCAAAATTGTCTTAGAATCTTTAATTTTTTTAAATAATATTAAAAAAAAGACATTCTAAGACGGTTTTCTGAAAAACCGTCTTAGAAAGTCTATCCTTCTAAAATGATTTTTAACTAAAAACCGTCTTCGAAATATACCCTTCTAAGATAATTTTTAGTTAAAAACCGTCTTAAAATGATACTTTTTTCTAAGATAATTTTTTATGAAAACGTCAGTCTTCACTTTCCATGACGTTTGATACGACGATGATTAATAACCGATATAAAATAACATTTTTAACCGACATAGAATAGCCGTTTTGGGGTTGTGGTGCATGACTTTCTCCTAAGTTGGAAAGGTTTAATTGTTCCTTCTTCAAATGGTACACAAACCCAAAATTAGTACACATGTAATCTTTAGTAATATTTTTTTGTCTAATACTTAATAAAAATATTAAAATTTTTGAAAACATTTAAAGAATGTTATCTCAAATAAATAAATGTTATTTACGTGTTTTCATGATATTTTATCAAATCTTATATATAACTCATATTATTAAAATCTTTAACAACATTGTTATACATAACATTTGATAAAATATTACAAAATATATTAATAATATTTTTTCATATTTAATGATATTTTTAAAATATTTTAAAAACTTTTAATAATATTTTTAAGCTTTAGACAAAAAAAATTATTAAATATTACATTTGCAGTACTGCAACATTGTGTATCCAGCAAGAGGTCCGGGCATTGTTGTTGGTGGGGAGTGGTTGGGTAATACAGAGGGGAGTTTGATTTGTGGTATCTGATTGTATAATTCGAAGCAATAAAATTGACGAGTCTTGTTGGTGAGCCTTGAAATGCATACTTTGTAGTGTCGTAAGGAGTTTTGAACACATTTTTGTCTGCACTAAGGAACAATGTCTTAGGTTGTATTTGTTTTTGTAGATAAAAATAATATAGGAAGAATGAAAATAATTGAGTGTTTTATAAAAGAGAAATTAAGTGAAATTAAGTTTAAAAATGATAGGATCTGCCTGTATTATTTCTCACTTATATTATTTTCATTTATTTTTATTTCTCTCATTATTTTTTCTTTATTTGTCTTCAATCAAACAACTTTATATATCACTTTATTTCTCACCTATATTGCTACTCTTCCTTTTTCTTATTTCTATCTACTTTTTTTCTTTCTTTTGAACCAAAACACAGTCTTCATCCTTTCTCATGTGCCTTAACAGTTACTACAAAAGCAAACTGGAAGAGGTGAAATGAAATGGCCTTTTTCATGGTACCAGTCCACAAATCACAATGTATAATGATTTGGTGTTTTTTATTATTATTTGGACCAACAATAAAAAAAATTGGTACTATTTTTTTCCGCACGCGTCTCAGTTCCTCTATAAATTCAACAATGTAGCAATAGCACTCCAAATAAACTCCAATGCATAATATAGGTTTTACCATTGCCTAGCCATATATACTATATTGATCAGTTCATATTAATAGAATAGAATGACAACGCATGGGTATTTCTTTGTTCTTCTCCATGCTTTTGTGTTTGCAACTATTGCATCCTCAGCTTTCACACAATTGTCACCTAATTACTATGATTTATCGTGCCCTAAATTTAAGCTTTGACCATCATTAAAAGTATCGTGGAGGGCGTGGTGCAAAAAGACCGTCGTATGGGCGCATCCTTGCTACGCTTGCACTTCCATGATTGTTTTGTTAACGTAAGACATTCTATGCTTGTATACAAATCCCATAAAAATTTGTTCATATACAATCACTTGTTGTTTAGAAAATAAATAAATAAATTATTTTAACAAGTTATATATTATCCGTAAACTTCAAGAAAATTCAAGTTATAATTTGATAAAATGTGGGGATGAAGGGTGTGATAAAAGAGAGAGGAAATATGTTGTTGCTATGAAAGACGAAATGTCTTGTTGCCCTGAAAACGGAACTGTGCGAGGAAGAGAAGAAGATTTGATGGGGAAAGGTTATTTAAGTAATTTAATTTTTGAAAAAAAAAAGAAAAGAGGTGTACTTAACAAAACAGAGGAGTAGATATAGTAGAAAACAACACGGGATTGTTTCATGGCTCTCTAGTTTGCCTGCTGTCATTTTATGGATGCAAAACAAAATAGTTGTTAAGGATCTTTTATACTGGTATTATAAACAAAAAAATTGAGGCACAATTTTATTCAAATGATACACTTTATTATATATAAATATTTTTTTACTCATAAATACGTATAAATACAAAATACTACATACATGTGAATAGGTATTTAATGTTTTATAGAAATTAAAAGTTCATAAACTTATTTTTCACCAAGAATATTTCTGATAGTCGGATATTCAATGTCTAATTTCTTTTGGGACAAAAGAATCCTAAGAGTGGATTTTATTTTTTCCAACAAAATAAATTTTATACTCAATAATAGTTTAATAAGTTCAAATTTAAGAATTAACATAGATTTTAAATTGATTACAGTTAACTTCATTAAATTATATTTTAAATTTCAGATGATAAAGTTGTTAACCCCATTCCTGGTGTTAGTGAGTCATCTTCATTAATCCACGTGTTACTTTTGGCAAGGACCGCATTTGATATAGTAGTCCTAGACGAGATAATAATTTCTCGTGGGGTGGGGTGTTAAAAGAAGTTTTACTACATTCTCCAAAAATTTATTTTAATTATTTTACTACTTAATTTTTTACTGCTCTTTTAATATTTAATAAAAATTTAAGTGTACTTAGTATTTAATCATTTAATGTTATTCCTAATAATCATTAATTATTCTCTCTATAATAAAATCAAACCAAAGGATTTTAGAAGATGGTGCAGTCACACTCCCAAATGGATTATACAAGATGACACGTGGTCATTGACGGTAATAAGCAAGTCAAAACAATGAGCCCACGCTGGTTTTTTCCATGCAAAGAAAGCATAAAATAAACCAAAGGAGCACATAGGAACTCGTTGAAAAGACCAATGGCAAAACCACGGCAAGGGAAAAGTTCACTCCCCAATATCACCATTTTCTTCATATATATATAACCTTCAAAAGCAATTTTCTTGTTCCAATAAAACGAATTAAGCAACATTTTACTGGGTATATAAGTGGAGAGTGTAACTGAAATTATGTGGAGGTGCATCAATGGAAGAATTGCCAGAAGATTTTTATCCACTTCTTCTGCCAGTGCCCGTGGTTGGTGGGACCATGTAAGGCCAGCACCGAAGGACCCCATTGTTCGTGTGAACGAGGCATTTCTAGCTGACCCTTTTCCCCATAAGATCAATCTTGGAATAGTAAGTTCTTATAGCTATATCAATCATCATATATTCATCTAGCTTCCACATTTTGTCAACACTGATTTTTTCTTTTCTTTACTTCATCTCGTTTTTCTTTGATTTGTAAGGGTACTTATAAGGGTGATGATGGCAAAGCTTTCATTCCTCAAAGCGTTCGTGAGGCAGAAACAAAGATTCAGAGATGTAAATTGGAGTGAGTATATATTCTTTAATTTTCCTTGTCGCACTGTTCTAACAGTTTTTTTAATTCCAGAAATTGATTCCATCATTCTATGTCTTTGCTTCATTTAGTAGATGACAAATCGTGATCAAAAAGTGTGCATTTGATATATAGTGTACAAGGCATTTATTTGTAGCCAAGAAAGTTGGGTTTATATATATAGAACTTCAATTCTGTGGGTTGAAAATATCTTGGACAAAACGTGTTTTCAGCAACTTGTGTATATAACTATATATTATATAATACTATAAAAAGATAAACTAACTTGGACTTTATTTATTATTTATATATTATTTTCCTATAGCAACACTAGATACAACTCAAGCTGGTCTACTATCTTTAGCAATGTGTCTTGGTCATAGGCTCGTAGCTAATTTGTTGCTTGCATTAAAAGTGGAAGAGAACCGTACTGTGGTTATGATTTTTCTACAGTTATTCTTAAATAGAAACACTATCTGAAAGAAAACCCAATTAAACTGTTTTCTGAATGGTTGGACTTGGATATATATAAGATGAAAACAACAGTCCAAATGACTTTTGGTGCTTTTCTGCACTGATAGCTTGTAAGATACCTAAAATTGTTTGGTACTGCAAAACAATACCTATCCAATCCATTCAATGTGCAGAATATTGATTCTATTCAGACATTTAGAAGAATTTACATAATCTGTGTCATCTATTGGTTCATCCAATGAAAATTAGGGTGGAAAAAGTACTCTCAAGGATCAATTCATGGTGGAGTTCCATTTCCTTCTAATTTAACTTTGACTTTGACCACAACTCTGTCAAATAATATTTTGGTGTTAATTGCACATTTCTTGCAATACTAATTGCATCATTCTAGTAGCTATAGCGCTTCTATGAATATCTTTCACTTCTCAAAAACGTGTTTAACATTATTCATTGACAGGGAGTCAAACGCTTCCGCAGTCAGATCAAAATTTGTTCAGGAGTGTGTGAGATTAGCATATGGGAATGATTCAAATGTTGTAAGAGAAGGATTGTTTGCAGGAGTTCCAACTCTGTCTGGAACCGGTGCATGTCGGCTTTTTGCTGAATTTCAACGGCATTTCTATCCCGATTCTCAAATGTATCTACCAGATCCTACTTGGTCAAAGTAAGTATTTTTCTCATTGGATTTTTCTTTGCAATGCATATACAGTTTTTCAATATCTAATGCAAAAAGTTTGTATGCTGTAGTCACCACAATATATGGAGACAGGCTGAAATTCCAGTCAAAACCTTCCACTACTACCATCCAGATACAAAGGGTTTAGATTTTGCTGCACTCCTCAATGATGTCAAGGTATTAGAAATGTATTTATCAAAGTTATTCATGATGTTTAGCATCATACCAACTTTACTATTTAGAATAGACAAGAAGCTTTGGCATCCATTGCACGCTTCTTGTCTCAAAAAAAATATAATATAAGCTATGTTATCATGGTAGCATAGATGCATTTAGTGTTAACCAATGAAATACCTTTTTTGTTGCTAGACAAATTAGGTTGAACTTGAAAACCAGCTTAAGTTGGCAATGTTGGTAACTTCAATGCAATAGTGGTATAAAGCAACTTTTAATTTTCTCTGTTTATTCTGTGTTGGTAATCAGAATGCACCAGATTGTTCTTTCTTCTTGCTTCATCCGTGTGCCCACAACCCAACTGGTGTTGACCCCACTGAGGAGCAATGGAGAGAAATATCATACCAGTTCCAGGTGATAATGACTAATGAGATGATTTAGTATTTCTTTGTACCATAAGTCTAAATCAATTATAATATTCTAACATTAATCATCTTCCAGGTAAAAAATCATTTCCCATTCTTTGACATGGCTTATCAAGGATTTTCAAGTGGGGATCTTGACAAGGATGCAATAGCACTTCGAATTTTCCTTGAAGATGGGCATTTGATTGGTTGTGCTCAATCTTTTGCAAAGAACATGGGATTATCAGAACATAAAGCTGGTTGTCTTAGGTAAGAATAGTCCTATATCCTAGTGAGTAGAGATTCAGAGGCAGAGCATATTCTATGACACGTATAATAGAAGTTAGATGTCAAACATGTTCCATAACGCATTTTTGAGGCAAGGTTCAAGTACATGATATTATGATTGTTATAACATGAAGCTCAACTTTGTAATAATATTGCCATTATGTTTAACTATTTTGCTTCTTATGTTCTTTTCAGCTTTACTAATCTACAATAAAATCTATAACAGTGTTTTGTGCCAGAGTATAAAGCAAGTAGCTGCACTAAAAAGCCAACTGCAGCTGATGTCCCATGCAATGTATAGCAGCATTCCTTTTCAGGGTATTTCACTAGTTACTATGATATTAAGCGAGCCAGATACAGAAGCACTTTGGAGAAAAGAGATAAAGGTAATATTCAACTTTTTAACACTCCTTTTTTGACCTTTACCTTTCTAAATTGATTGAGGATCTAATCGCATCTGATGGCAATGCTGTGTTTGAAGGTCATGGCTAAACGGATTCAAACTATGCGAACTACCTTGCGGCATTGTCTTGAGAACTTGCATTCATCTTTCAATTGGGAGCACATAACTGATCAGGTTTGGGATGTTTGATTTGTAATATTTATATGAAGTTACAATATTCTTGAGGAATCGTATTATATATCGAGCACACAGTTTTACACTTTGATGCATATTCAAATGCAGGTTGGCATGTTCTGTTTTTCTGGATTAACCCCTGATCAGGTTCAACAGATGGAGAAGCTGTTCCATATATACATGACCCCTGATGGAAGAATGAGGTATTCTTTAAAGGAAATACTAATACTTCAACCATGGTTACCATGGTTAAAATCTCAATTTTTTTTCTCTTCCTTTGTTAATTTGATAGTTATAACTGCACTAGAGAATATTCTAATTCTTCCTATATAACTCCTTGGTGATACTTGCAGCATGTCAGGTGTGACCTCTAGCAATGTGGATTACTTGGCAAATGCAATACATCAGGTGACCAGAATCGATGAGGAAGCCCTAAGATCATGTTACGTATAGCATTATTAGTCCTTTTCTACCTTATTCTGATCATAGGGTACATAACCATTTTTTCTCTTTTGTAATTATCTATGTACCTGATATACATCATACCAATTTAGTGAAAATATTGAAGTCAATATTTTTGGACCATCGTGGATATTACTCTAAAAAAATTATTTGTAAACACAGCCACATATTAAGTGATGAATGAAATAACAGATTTACGTATGCCTCTTGAAAAAATAGTTATGCATCTTGACTTGCAACAGCTATGAATAAGCTTTTCTTGTCCAAGTTGGTCTAGTTTTCTTTCTTTGTCTCCAATAAAATCTTCAGTTGGTGAGGCCAAGATAATATATAAAACTTAAGTTGTAAGTGAAAAAATAAAGACGTAATTGTACTTTTGGTCCTTTAAGTGTAGTGATTATGAGATTTTACTCTCAAGTTTCAATTATTCAAAATAGGTATTCTAAGTATCACAAAGGTATGATTTTGGTTTCTTTAATAGCATATGTGTCAAGCATCACGTCAGTTGTATCATCATCCTATCATGTCAGTTAACAGAAAATCAATAAGAGACCAAAATAACATAATTATGATACTAGAGTACCTAATTTATGCAATTGGAATCAGAGCACCAAAAGTGTACAATTGCGACTAGGAAGATGAAACTAGAGTACCTAATTTGTGCAATTAGAATTCAAGGACCAAAAGTGAAGACCAACCAAAAGTAAGATTAAGAAATAAAAAATAAAAAAAAGCATTTGAATATGGATAACAATCACATAATGGAGCTGAAAGTCAGGGGAGCCTTCTGTATAGCATTTTAACTGGTCGAAACAAACAAAGCCAAAAGAATATTCTTTTTTTGCCGGGTGAATAGGGAAAAGAAAAATCTGAAATTAAGGTTGATGACTTCTTAGCAATCTTCTTCGATCTCTGGAAAATCTTAAGGGACCATTTAATTATATTATTCCGTTCCTTTTTCTAGAATTATTATGAAATCGTCACGGTTATTAGTTAATAGTCATTTATGTTACTAATATACTATACAATATATGGCCCATATGCACATGGAACCCGGTACAAGATAAAAGTCACTAGCAGCTTCTCTGCCGACAAATTAGCGTAAGCAAGTTCGAACAGGTTTCAAGTTGTTTGGTATGTTCCAAACTCTCGTTCTGTCAATGTGCTACTGCATCATATCAAAATGTTGGTACATGGATGTTTTTGTTATTTGTTAACCAATTAATTAATATTTAATTCTTTTGAAGCATAATAATACATTGTAAAATTTGCTATCACCAATTCTTTTAGGTATGCTTGATTAAAGTAAATAGACAAAAGTAGTAACTGTTTGCTTATCTGAAGTAATGTTAAATGTGTATATTTGATTGGTGTTAAGTGGTGTGCAATTAGCTTTTTATTCCTTTAATAATTGCATAAACTGAAGAAGTGTCCCTTCATGAGTTGATGGTTTGTATAAGAATCCGTGACCGTGACACAAGGGAAATGTTGAACCAAAAGGAAACCTATAGTATATGTAATCTTCCTTTACCAACACGACACAGCAAATTCAAACCAAATTGATAGCATGATTATAACTTCTGCTTAATAGGCAATTTATAAGTGCCATTTTATAATTCCCTTACTGAAATGTGTAGCATATCTTGAATTTGGAATCATGCAACATATTTTCTATCTTTAAACTTTGTTTAACCGAGTTGAAGTAATTTCCACCAGTTCTTGCTCTTTGCAATAAATAAAATCATTAAGACAGACAAAGCAAACTCCCTATAGTAACACAGTATTGGTGAAAAGATAAAGCATTAGTCAAAGATGCTGATTAAGGTGTTTCTTCTTCCCCTTCCCCCAAGTAAAAGGGTAGTGCACGTAATTGTGTACATGTCAATCAAATTCTTAAAGAGCATCAAGCTGCAAGAGAATTAGTAATCTTTCTACCACTAAATGTTTTGTTATTATGTGTTTATAACTTTACATCACCAATACAATAAAAACCACATTTCTTGCTTAATATGAGGTTACATAAAAGTAATGTACCTCAGTTCTCATATGGCACATTCTAAGCACACAAAAAAAAGGAACTATGATCATTTCAAACTGCACAAAATGTTTAAGATACACTCACACCAGAAAATATGACCTTGGAAGCAAGCTTGTAATTTGAGAGGACAAAACTCTCAAGACCAATTCTAGCATAGAAAATAGATTGTCCTCTAAGCATGAAGAAGAGTATTAGCTAGCTAGAAAAATTTACAAAGAAATACTATATAAGCAGCACATTGTCCACTCCAGATCCAAGGCCAAGCAATCTAACAGGTCTTATTACCTTAAGAACTTTAGAATCCACTGTCTTAACTGCAGGTGGCACGGGGAACGCTAAAGCACAATTTGGAAGAGGGTGAATTAGCACCACCACCACATCCTTCACAATCTCCCTTGAAATCATTACATGATCCATAGCTTAAGAGCTTCTTCTTGCCAAACTTGGCCATAGGGACAACTTTGGAGGAGCTTGAAGAAGATGAGGGCCACGAAGAAGGGTATGATGATGGGGATGAGAGAATCATTTTCTTGATGAGGTTCATCTTTGGTAGCATTGTGAGCAAGAGACTGGACTTTGATGAGTGCTTCTTCTCTTTCTTCTTGTAGCTATTGATATTGCTAAAATGGTAAGAAGGTGGAGGAGTTAAAGGAGGGAGTGTGTCCTCAGAGAACCTGTGTTTTGGGGTGCCTGGCTCAGATTCCCACACAAATGGCACAGCAAGGGCTATTCTGAAAGAAGGGTTGGCCATGGAGCTTTCCTTTGAAAGAAGCCTGCAGAAGAACTTGTCATCTTGCTTGATACTAAGGACACTCTTATGGGGTACCTCGGTTTTTGCATTAACCATCTTTGTTTGATTGGAACCGCACTAGGTTGTTGTCACTCTGATTGGGTTTGCAGAGAAGGAGATAGGAGGAGAAGGTTTAGGCCTGGTTTTCTGCTTCAAGTATGAGTGGCAATTACAAATGGAAGTCTAATAGCTTGGGTATCTTTTTATATGCAACAGTGTACCTCGACTATGCAACTTGGTTATTGACAATAATCGGTTTTAACTTACTGTTTTTAAGGACAAAGCTTCCAATTTTCTGTACCTAACTGTTTTGACCATTTCTCTCTGCTTATTATATTGACTTTGAGCAAAATGAGACTACATACTTGTCTAGTTCAATAAGGCAAGCGTTATTTTTGTAACATTGTAACATAATGTATATAATGTAATATAAAATAAGCATTCAATATCATTGACTTGGTGGATCAACTAACAAAAGTTATTCAACTTAATTAGGTTTTGAGATCAAATTCTGATAATACAGTTATGTTAAATATTTAAAAAGAATATTTTATTATTTACTGTGATCCTATTAAACTCAAATAAGATTGTTGTTAATAAAAGATTATATTCTATATAAATAATAAAATAAACATTCACTACTAACAAAATGCAACACAGTTAGTGGATAATTCATAATTGTAATCATTAAGTGTGCTAATAAGAGTTTAATTCCTCACCATGTGTACGGAAAAAAATTTATTAGGAGAAACAATACTTACTTTTCTGTGATATCTGCATTTCAATGGAATTAGTCTCAAGTTATCAACCGAGAAATATTGTTGGTGCAAACTGAGAAATATTAAAAAATTCAATGTGTCTTCACCTGAAGTTTAAACTTCTCGTAAACTATATAACCAATTGATCTAAAGTTATACATGACATCCTCATTCTTTTAATAAACAATCAAATCTCGGTACAAAAGTTTGGTAGGTCTATATATTCTTCAAACCCAAATCTCAGTAATATAATCTTCACCTGCCAGCTTAAGTTTTTTGATAGTTAGTTTTAATTTTCAATTTTATAAAATGATAAGTAAACCATCGTAATTTTCAAGTAAGAAATAATTAGTAAAACATCATGATTATCCACTTGCGGTACATGATGCTAGTATACAAGGTTAGGACCCTACATACACATGTAATGTAATATGTACCCATTCTCATGCACAACTTGATTTCGAGAAATAGATATATACCGTATATATTCCATAGGTTAATTTGTATAAATCTCTCAATACATGAATTGCTTGATCCATAGCATGGTACGTATACCTAAAGGAGGTGCTAATTTTATGGCTGCAGGTCCTCTACACTATTTTTTTTTTTTTCTTTTAAGTGGAAGCAGCACCTGAAAATGGTCACTTTTAAAGGGAACTAACATGGGACGCACGTGCCACATTAAGGGACATTTTCCTCTAGCATTGTAATTATCTCTGGTATTAAGTGCTACCCCTCACATGCAACTTCCATTTATGGTGACTGAAGAATTTGATATGGCCACATGGGTTTCTTTTATATCAAAAAAGACTTTTGATATGGAGCATGGTGCTATGATAATGAATGAGACTTAACTAAATGAGTTAGTGGGAAGATGACCTACCCTGCGGTCCTAGGCTTATAGCCATCACTTACATATATACATGCATGACAGATTTTTGTGGGCTGTAATCAGTGTTACGAGAGTCTGGCACCTGGACTAGTTTGGATACAAGACAATTTTGTGTGTACGTTTCATAGATGTAGATGTGAGTGGATATGATATGATATGGTAGCTAAATTAATTTATGTAATGGCTAAAGCATTTATGAAATCATCACAGCAAATTTTCATATCTAATGACTAGTGTCAATCACTAGAACTATCTGATGGTTGTATAAAGCTATCAAATTATTACGTGTCTTTGGACGGGAAATTGTGGAATTGTAATTTTGTGTGAGATCGCATTCCAAGAACGTACGTATTTGCGATGGATGGAGGTAGTGATTTGAGAGGTGAAAGTTATGGGTTTAGAAAGGAAATAAGTAAAAAAAATAATGAAGTTGATTGGATATTAGTTTACCCAAAATGAACATTAAACTAATTAATTACTCAGCAAACCCAACAACCCCGTTAAATTAGATAAATAAATAAAGACAAACTATAAGATCAAAACATCCATTAAAAAAGAACATTAAACAAACGATATTTTATTATTTTTTAAACACTTAATAAATACTTATCATTTTTTTATTTTTCTTTTTATGTCAAATCAATCATATTATTTATAGTATCTATACTTGTCTCACTTGTATCTCTCACTAGGTATCAAATCATATTATTTATAATTTTTCTAAACAAAATGATATTAGTGAATATTAATTAGTTTACATAATTGGAATTAAACCACAACATTAAACAAAACTAATTAGTTATATATTTTATACTTGAACTGAGATATGCCATCCGTCAAATTTATCACCACCCATAAGTCTTTCCCTTCCTTTGAGTTTACCATGAGTATTTTTATTGAACTCATTGGAAAATATATTATTAAATATAAACCTTTTCAAACAAAAAAGTACGGTATTTATTATTAAATAATTATTTCATCTATCATACCAAACAAGAATTTGAGTGGATGGAAATTTGAGTATTTTCTATATGAATGAATGACATGTATAAAAAAAACTGACAACAACTTATGTATCATATTTAATCAATTGAACTAGACTTTTTTTATAAATTAAATTCTTTAAATATGTGATATTGTTGTGTTGCAAAATTTATATAATAAGATAAGATTAATACCGAATTGCTAAATGATTCAAGATATACATAACTGTAAAAAAAATTCAGTTTTGCTTTTATATATATTGGCAGTATATTATATAAAAAATGAAAAAAGTTAGAAAGGATATAAAATGAGTGGGAATATGGTAAATCACACTAAATAACCTTTTACAAATTTAAAGTTTTATTAATTCAACGATTATTTAGTGTTGTTCACAATATACACTCATCAATAAATAACAAAAATGAGTATTTAAAACCCTAAAATATTGTATCACAAGAATTGTTGTCAAGTATTAAATTTAATCAAATTCTTAGTTCCTTTTTTTTACTAAAAAAATCTTGGTTACTTAAACAATTGGTAAGAGGGTAAAATATGAATTAAGAAAGTGATAAGGAAGAGGAAAGAAAGGGAAAAGAGGAAAAATATACTCTTTTTTATCTATAGAAATTGAAGACTATGTTAAAGAATTTATAATAACTCACAACTTATGTTCAATCAACTGAGTTAGATTTCCTTGACAGAGAAAAAGTATATTCTAGGAACACAAGTAGTGGGCTGCAATATTTCTTTTAATGTCATTAATTGAAGGGGGTTTAATTTTTTGTAACCTATTTAGATTTTATTTGTAGGTATGAATATGATGTAAATAAAATTATTAAAATCTAACTAGTGTACGTATATGTAATGAGTTCTTTTTGTCTTTATTTGTATCTCTCTCTCTCTACGTGCGTGTGTGTGTGTGCCTGCGTGTGTGTGTGTGTGAGTGAATAATTCCAAAACAAAATCAACCATGACCATACAAAATTTATCATGTTTCAGGTTTTCTCAATTGTGTCTGAATAATTCCAAAATGGCATGATTTTTAGTTCTTTTTCACTTGAGGTCTTAGGCACATGTTTTACACAACTTATACTAAAAAGTGGGTTTTGCTCATGAGAATATGTTAAAAGTACATGTAATTGACATAAAAACACTTTAATGAAAATGCAGTCCAAACCGATTATCAACCAATCAGGCCCCTAAGGCCACCTCAATCGACAACATTACCTTCCCCTTGGTGGTAGGTCAACCTTTAAGCACTTGTTGACCCCAACCAAGCAATTTTACCTGTGCAAGTAAACATCAATTCAATCACAAATGCATTTCAAGTAAAGTGCTGAGAGGGCCTGGAACTTTTGTTCTAGGATGTTGTGTTTCCTCATAGGCTTATTATAATTTTGAAACATTGTGGATGTTGTTTGTTGTGTATGTTTTGAATTAGAAGGTATGGGCGTGCTCTGCTCGAATTGTTTAGATTGAACTTTTGTTCTGGGATGTTGTGTTCCTTATAGGCTTACACTATTGAAACATTGTGGGTGTTGTGTGTATGTTTTGAATTAGGAGGTTTCTTACTATATATATATGTTCCCTTAGCTAGGATCCACAATCTATAGTTTTGGGCAGCTGCCCTTGCCCTTGTTAATAAATAAAAATTAAGAGGTTTTATAGTGATGAAAAAAACAAAAACAAAAAATACTATGGAGTACTTCTCTCTTGTTTTATGATATCTATGATCTATGATCTATCATCTATGTCTACACCAATTAAGTGTTACTTGCATATCTCCACATATTTCTGATATGGTATCAGAGCTCTCTCATGGATAGAGCATTGATTCCACTATAGAAGTAGAATTTCCAAGAGAGCACGAAAAATTGATGTGCAAGCTTCCATTTCATTTTTTGCGTTTGGTGACGAATATTGCAGAGGATTTCAAGAAAGATTTTGAGTTTTAGATCAGTTTGATTCAGAAATTGTAGATCGTGATCGTTGATCGAGGAGGAAATTGTAGGTTTCAAGCTCTGCACCACCGTTGTTCGCTCCTTCCATCTCCTTCACACTGGTGCTCCAAACCAAATATGTGTGCATTATGATCTTTGATTCATGAGGAAACTATAGATTTCTACATCTGAGCCACCATTCTCTACTACCAACGCGCCATTAATTGTTCTGATGCTACCTCTATCGATTTCTTTCTTTTGGCTTCCCAATGCTAATCTTTTCCGTTGAAAAAAAAATCAAACGGATCAGTGACGTGACATTTAATCGAACGTTCGATGCGAAAGCTTTTGTTTTCAACGATAGTGTGATCAGGCCTTGAAGATATCTATCTATTCTTATATTCACATTCGTGTGTTCTTTGGGAGTTGCTTGGGGCACCCAGCGATTTTGCTAAGGCACCCAACAACTCGGGTCAAAGGGCTAAAATGCCCTTCACCCTATCCTATAAAAGCAAATAGTGACTCTTCTGTACGAGTCACTATTCCGCACACCGTATACGCTTCTTCTTCCTCCTGTTCCGCTTCCTGCTTCCTCTTCGGCTTCCTGCTCCATAGGACTTCTTCATTTTGGTGCTTCTTCTCGTTCGTGCTTTCGTCAAGTTCCTGCATTCGTGGTTCTTCTTCCTCTTCGTGCATTTTTGTTTCTTCTTCTTCTACGTGGGTTCTCCTTCGAGGTAAGTAATGTCTTGACTTGTTGTTTGAATGATGGCACCTTTGTTTGGTTGTTGTTGCTTCTTCTTCTTCATTGTGTTCTTCTTCTTCTTCTTCTCCATATGGTTGTCGCTTGAATGATGGCATTGCATGGCTGGTTCTTCTTTTGTATGTGGTTGTGGTCTATGAAAAAAACCTATACGGATTGACAAATTGTATGAGCCATACGGATTTCTGATCTGTATATGGTTTTTTTTTAAAAAAAAAAATATTTGAGATAAAAGTTAGGAATTATTTTTAATTGAAAATATTCATATGTGAATTATTTTATAAATGGTTTTGTATTGATTTATTTGTTTAGTATTGATTTTATTATTTTCTGATTTATTTGTTTATTATTGATTTTATGTATGATTTATTTATTATTGATTTTATGTATGAAATATTTATGTTAGTTATTAGTAAGATTAGATTACATTCTAGATTATATTAGATTTGAAAAACAAACATTAGATTAGATTGCTACGAAAAAAACGTGAAGGCCACAAAATTGATGTTAAATATTGTAATATTATAGTTGTGTAACTTTTTAAAAATTAGAAGAAGTATTTAAATGAGAATAAATTTGATACTTGTGATAAATATGGAAACAAAAAACAAAAACTAGATTAGAAAATATAAATTTGTTAAAATTGATGAAACAAAAATTTAAATTGTAAAAGATGGTTAGTTTAAGAAAATGAGTGAAAACCAAAAATAATATCTTAGTTTTGAGTAACATACATCAGATTAGATACTAGGAAGTAATGGTTTTATGCATGAAAAAAAATAGGTTAGTTACTATTCAGATTAGATTTTAGATTAGATATTAAATTTTAAATATGATAGTATTGAAGTCATAATTCAAATTTATTTAAACAAAAAGTTTGAATGATTTAAAATTATTATAAAAATTAGTGAAAGAAAAATTGTTATAAATATTTTTGAAACAAAAATTCTAATTTAATATTGTTATAAACATTTATGAAACTAAAATTTGAGCAAAATTTAAATTGAAAATTTTCATAACAAATTATTGAAAAGTTTGAATAAAATTGTTTGAAAATGATTAAAATAAAAATTTAAACGAAAATTATTGAACCAAAATTTTTAAAATTGATGAAACCAAAATTGAAATTTTTAAAATCTGTTATTTAGTTTAAAAGAATTTTTGAAATAAAAATTTAAATTATATTAAAAAAATTTGTTTTACAAAATTATTTAAACAAAAAAGTTAAAAATGTAAAAAATTGTTAGTTAGTTAAAAAAATATTGAAATCAAAGATTGAAACCATATTTGAAAAAAAATTTAGTTATTTTTAAAAAATGATTGAAAACACAATTTAATTTTTTTATAAATTGTTAGTCAGTTTAAAAAAGATTGAAACCATATTTGAAAAAATTGGTAGTTATTTTAAGAAAATGATTGAAAAATAAATTTAACATATTTAAAAATGTTAGTTAGTTTTTAACAAAAGATGAAAACATATTTTAAAAAATTTGGAAATTGTTAGAGGATGATTGAAAAAAAATATTTAAAAATGTTAGTTAGTCAAGATAAAGATTGAATATATATTTATAAAAAATAATAAATTGTTAGTTATTTATAGAGAATGATTGAAAACAATAATTAAAATATTTAAAAATGTTAGTTAGTCAAAATAAAGATTGAAAACATAATTTAAAAATTATAGATATTGTTAGTTTTTTTTAGAGAATGATTAAAAACAAAATTAAAAATATTTAAAAATGTTAGTTAGTCAGAATAAAGATTGAATACGTATTTTTAAAAATTTTGAAATTGTTAGTTATTTTTAGAGAATGATTGAAAATAATAATTAAAATATTTAAAAATGTTAGTTGGTGAAAATTAAGATTGAAAACCTATTTTAAAAATTTTTGAAATTGTTATTTTTAGAGAATGATTAAAAACAAAAATTACAATATTTTAAGATGTTAGAATTACTAAAAAAATGATCTAAAGGCAATTATAAAAAAATTACAATTTGAATTTATTTTAAAAAAAATGATTGAAATGGATATTTGAAAATTGTAGTTAAAAAATGGTTGAAAGGAAATTTTTAAATAAATTAAAAATAATAGTTATTTGTAATACATGATTGAAAAGAAAATGTAAGATATGTTAAAATGTTAGTTAGTTAAAAAAAAATATGATGCAGATAATGGTTAGATTCAGAGGTATTGGTCGGGCTTTAGGTCGAGCATTAGGAAAAGCCTTGGGGAGGAGAGACACGAGTGACGATGATGTCCCCCAGCAGCGAAGGCCTACTACTGCATCAGCCCGTAGACAGCGACAGCAAGAGCGTGTTGTCGAGGACCCTTCTACGGCCGCGAAGCACCTGTTGAAGAAGTTGTTACTAATGTTGAGGGTTTTCCAGGCAGACCCCATGACACATCAGTTCTCAGAGATTTTGAACATTACATTGCTTTAAGAGTTTGGAATGGAAAGGTATGTAATTTTTAAAAAACATAAAGAATGTAGTTTACTAGTTTATAATTTTTTTTACATGATCGATATTATTGTTTGCTGGAACGTCCTGAGTTGAAGCTATCTTCCCATGGAAGGAAGATGGCTAAGTTCAAGAGGTCTGATCCAGAGATTGAAGGCCTTGTGGCAGCTAGTGGACTAAGTCCTTTGATCGCCTGTTCCCTAGATACGGGCAATCGGGGACTAATGTCTGCTTTTGTGGAATGCTGGCATAAGGAAACTAATAGTTTCCATTTGCTCGTCAGAGAGGTGACTTTCACCTTGGATGACGTCGCGTCGTTGCTACATCTGCTTGTTGTAGGGGCGTTCCACAGCTTTGAGTTACTTCATGTCGACGACGCTGTCGATATGTTGGTGGAATTACTCGAGGTCAGCGCTGTAGAGGTGAGAGCTGAGACGATTCAGTGTGATGGCTCTTATGTTCGACTATTGTGGCTGCGTGATGTGTATCAGACAAAGATCAAGGCATGTGACTGGATTGTAGCAGTGCGAGCGTATTTGTTGCATCTGCTTAGATGCACACTCTTTGCTAACAAGAGTGCCACACACGTGCACGTGGTATTCTTGGATGCACTGCGTGACTTGTGCACATGTATGATAATTTAAATGACGCGTCGAAGAGCACAGCGAGACAACTTGTAGAATATATCACTCTATTACAGGTTAGTTAAGATGTTACAAAAAAAAGTTTCATTGGAGTTGAATATTATATGTTGTCGTGTATTTTAATGAATATGTTTGCAAAATATATTTAGTGTTGGATCTACGAGCATTTTTCATTTGTTGGTTCCGTTGTACCTGTCGAGGATTATGATGAGAGGAGACCGCGTGCATGTCGATGGACCTCTGGCAAGGCACTGCTCGTTTCCACGTATCACAAGCGTCTGGATAGACTGACTCCTGACGTGGTGTGCTGGATTTCGTACGATGACCACCATTCATTTAGAGAATTTGAAGTCATCTCATTATTTTTCGGCCATCTCAGATGGGGCCCCTTGACGGTCATTTACCGACCGGAGAGGGTTGTATGATAATTTGGCTACATCCAGACTATTTCGCCACATCCTGCTGCGTCTTCGCTCTCTGTTGAAGAAATTGATGATAGATGGATGCAGTTAAGTGAGTACATTGCACCTATAGGGCAATTACGTGTAGTGCCTGGCCACTGTTCGCCAGATTACATGGATTGGTTTTACATGATTTCACACTCATTCATGAGTTCGGCACAGCTAGGGGATCCTCCTAGAGTTTCGCCAGTTCAGCAATATGACACATTTGTTAAACCAGATGTGTATCAGCAACTGATGGCGGCAGCAGCACCTAATGAGGCAAACGTTGATGTGCATCATGTTCAACATGCAGTGGTAATATTTTTTTTTTGGTATTTGTGTTTGTTGCTTTCTTTTGTATTTTATTACTAATAATTGTTATGTATGTTTTTTTTTTCACTTGTAGGATGGTTTTGTAGCAATTGCTGATAAGTTGGAGAGACTACTAAACCTGAGGATCCTGACCGAAGGAACACAAGCCTATACTGTTGCTGAAGAATGTTTGGGCATCATAAGAAGCTACATTAGCTAACCAATTGTAGGTCACAGATCGAGGCGTAGGCGGCGTACGGACGGTCATTGAAGTTGTTTTATTTTTGCCTTATATATGTCATTTATAATTTTTTGGATAATTTATTTATTTGGTACATTTATTTATTGACAGTTACATTTGGTTATTTATTTGGTACATTTTCAATTGTTTGAATAATTTATTTATTTGGTTCATTTATGTATGGACACGTTAATGATTATGTGATATAAATTTTTGTCATTCGTTTATCGTTAATTAGCAGTTAATGTTGTGTTAAGAAATAAATTAATTCGTGCAACAAAAATAAATAACGCATGTATAATATATCGTTGTCAAAGTTGACAAGACACTGTCAATTGCATGCGTATTTTTAAAAAAATAATACTACACGTATGTACTGACATAGAAATGACTACTTAGTTGTTTTAGTTCTAATAGAAGCAATACATGTCTGATGGAAAATTAAAGCATGACACGACATTGTTGTACTTGACAATACAAACACAAATTTGCGCGTGTCTATTATAAAAAAAAATACAAGCAGTCTTAGTGAACACCATCTATATATATCACACCAACACTCTCAAAAATCACACATTCTCTCCCAATCCAACTTGACAAACCAAATTTTACAACAAACTATGGCATTTTTGGGAGAAATAAGCAATCAGACGATTGTGAACTCCATATTAACTTTTATTTTTTCGAACGGATCGATTATTCACAACGAAACTGGTGTTTATTTCCAAAGTTCCACTCCAATACCCATTCGAGTACCTAACGATTGTGGTTTTCAAACGCTAAAAAGCAGAATGCACAATACCCTTCAGCTAACCGACAAACAATATTTAGATAAAATTTACTACCGACGGTCATTCACAGATGCAGGTAACCAATTTCGCTTTCAATCTATGCAATTGAAAAACAATGATGATGTTAACACTATGTTAATGTGTAATGATCAATTCTTGTGTATTGGCCCGATTGAGTTATTATGCACCATTGGTAGAACACCGGATGGTATATTAAACTTACTTCAAACCACTATGACCCCTACTCATGATGCCTTGCTATATTACAACGGGAGGTGGAACATGCTACGCCAACACGACTTTGTCGGTTACTCGTTCACAGGAAAAAATCCAAAAAAAAATTGACATTCCTTCCGGATATCCATCGATGAACTGAAGGATTTGATCAAGCAAGTTGCACCTCAAGGGATCCCCCCCTCATGGTATTCATGAATCACAAAAAGTAAGGCGATTATTTTTTTGACAACCAAGTCATTATGAGTATTTAGACAAAGTTATCAAATTTGAAATTATTAAGCTGAAAATTGACGATGACGTGCTAAAGGTCTTAGTACAGTCTAACTACTGGAAACAATTTGGGTCAATAAAAATTTTAGCTGTTTTTAGTAAACAGGTAATGAAAATGGTAGACGACATGCCTCGATCGCAACATGATTCAATGCAAAATTAGTATTAGTTAATTGTAGTTTTTCATGCATTTTTTTCAACTATGTTGAAGTTAATGTAATGTTTGAATTCGTGTCCATTAGCTAATGAAACCATATGTTTATTATTTTCAAAGTACTTAATTATTTCCTAACTTTTAAAAATAATGACTGAAAATAAAATTATGAATGTCAACAAAATAATTATTTACACAAACGTCAATGGTAATAACATATTTTATGTTCATGGTTCACCTAAATCAACAAATTCGGTTTTCAGCCTAGACAAATTTGTGTAATGCTGAATTCTACCTATGTACGAAGTGGGCCATTGCTTTGCCTGAGAATGACAATGTGTACTCCACAACAACGCCACTGGTGGTAAAGGACAATGGTCTCATAACAAATCTGTTAGATAACGACAAACAAATTGAATGTAAGATACCCAACTATAGTGTCACCAGTTATACTAACATCATAATTTTGCAATTACCTGTACAAAATGATTTCCATACACATGACCAATGCATATTACGTGATGCATAGAAGAATCTGGTGGCAGCTGACTTCTAAGAGGAAAAAATATCATGCTTTGTTGTCATGAAAGAGAAACAACGATCAGGTTGTATCGTGAAGCAATGACATATCTCATATCCGTAATATTTATCCATTTGTCCATGGTAACCTACATGTAAAAGACAACAAATGAGGATTACTTAAAGGTTATTTTAAGAAAAAGTGACATAACAATGAACTTACGCACCATAGATAATCCGTCAACAAGTAGGGAATGCTTTAATTCCTCAAATCTCTATATGCCACCAACCATGTTGATATACTCTTCGGACCAGCTTGTCAGTTCTTTATGCAGATGGTTATGCACCAATGACCACGATTCTTCACCCATACCCAATAATGCAACTATTGTCCGAAAACCACAATTACCATCCGCTTTGACATCAATAATGTTTTCAATAGAATCCTGGATGCACGGATGAAATTGATCCAACATTGGAATATTTCATCTCTGTATTGATTCCTCGGATGATTATGCACTGCGTTTCACTGAAGAATTACTATTTTGCACAGAGTGTAACGCATCAACATACTTCCGATTAGACGGATCGCATTTTGTTGACTTTTGTTGTTTGGTCAACGATTCTTTTGGAGCACCCTTGGTCTTCACCTTTTCTAGAGGAGGACACATGGAGTTCATATCAGGATAAACAATTTCTCATAGCTTTGACTTCAAATGTACTTTGTCACAAACATCGAGCTGCTCAAAGCGTTTCGATATGGTTTCCATTTCCTCAGTTATGGTCACCTGTGTCTCACATAACCCTTGATCTGAAAAACTAAGTCTTCGCCAAAAAAATGTGGATTGTATCAAGCGGTATGGAGCTAACAACATATTTATACAACTCACATGCACATGGAAGACTGTGGGTACTCCTTATGACACATCCACAACGTGAAGAGTTTTAGCCTGCATAAGGTACACACTCATACTCAGCAGCAATTTCATTTAAAGCGTACCTTGATACCATGCCAAGTAGTTTTTTTGTACAAGGTAACTTTAAACAAATGCCCAACTACGTGCATGCTTGTCTCAAAAGATGCTTTCATCTGGGTGTGTTGAAGTGTCATCATATTATTCATTGCTTCCCAAACACTACATATGTCACCAAGAAAGTTTTGTAGGAGTCTCTTTAATGACCAATGAGCACTCTCAACCCTACAGATGAAATATACAACAACATGTAAACAACCACAACATTTTCATTTAAGTCAACACTTAAACAAATGAACACAAACAAAAAACAATATTGATACCTGTTAGTAGTTGTGTTTCCTAGATGCATCACTTTGTTGGTCCATGCTTTCACAAATCTTTCTTTGTGCGGAATCACCCATGTTTGACACACATAGTCCACAAACATAGGCCACGAAGAGCAAGTCATTTCAAAGTTTTTAAGGTACTCATCAAAAGAACTCTCACATGGACAGTCAACCAAACTCCCCCAAGCCTCCATCACATAATCCCGCATTCTTTTGAGCAACCAAGATTTTGCACTTTGCCTTCACATTCTTATCAATATGGAACCGATACAGCAAGTTCGTAGCATCCGGGAATACAATTTTGACTGCATTCATCAAAGACAAATCCCTATCGGTGACAATAACCCCGAGGAGTGCATCGACTCTCATGAAAAGACCCCAAAACCGCTATAGAGCCCAAACAAAACTATTAAGACGTTCTCCTTCCAAGTAAGCAAAAGCAGTAGAGAATGTCATTCATGTTGGTGTAACACCAACAATATCAAGCAACGACAGTTTGTACCTATTTGTTTTGTAGGTACTGCCGATCAAAAAACCAAATTACAAGAATTGGTTAACTTTACTGCATCAACATGATTCCAGAACAAGTCACGTACAATGTTATCATCCTTCAGCCTATGCCAGTGAATATATTGATTTCAATCAAGCAACATCATCAGTTGTTGCATTTTGGTGTTACTCCCTCTTATGGAAGAACGGTAAGCATGTTTGGCATTGTAAATTTGTTTGATTGTTGTGTAATTGTTGTCATTATACTTCTTCAAGGTCAACAAAATTTTTCTTGGCTTCACCATAACTTCGTCATATTAGCAACAACAATCTTCTCATCCTTTGTCAGTCGACCCGCATATGGATGCCCAACTAATGACTTTGTCATTTCGTGATTGCGAACCCCACAAATTAACTTCACCATCCATCCTTCTCCTCCCAAAATTGGCTTTGCACTCAACTTAAATGGGCATCCACATTTTCTACTACCAGTGCATGTTCTTACCAAATTATGTTTCTTAGGCCTATACTCACCACTCCTTTCGCAAGCTATCAACAGAAATGAGGCTTTTCCTCAAACACTAGTATTGGTGTCTGACCTCATTATAACGGCAACAAATCCAATGTCATGAGCCAACGATCGAGCCCATTGTAAAATTTCATCACGGCTAGCAAACAACTATAACACAATTCAAATAAGGTCTGACATCAGTAAACATCTATATAATATAATTACTGTACCAACAACAACAAATTACACAAATACCTGAGAAGTATTAAAGGCATCAGAGCAATCAATGTGTTCTACTTTAACGTCAACATCTTTCTCATTTTCAACATTCATATCAACTTCTTCAGACATCATACATCCACTGGTCTTCATCCATTTTAATTAAACATTTAACAAATTCAATTCAATGACAAAAAATTATACAATCACCTCATTTGTTATTGACACAAATATAGTTGTTTACAAAAAAAAAAATACTACACATTTTCATTAAAATGTCATATAAATCTAATAAATACATTATTCAATAAAATACATAATTCAGTTAAACATGTAAATACATAATCATTGTCATATAACTTTTTTTAATTATTAATCATTAGTATATTAATTTTTAAGCAATATAATGTTAGTTAATTATTAATCATTAGCATTTTTTTCATCATTCCAATTACTTAATACATTTTTTTATATCACTATAAAAAATAATATCACCAAATCAAATTTTCTGAAATTACTAAAACTAGTAAAAAAATTAAAAAATTAATAATAATTAAATTAACAATATATAAATTGCAATTCAATAAATAAATAAATAAAGCAATTCATATGTCCATACGGATTGGCGTTCATACGGATTGTCAATCCGTAGGTTCATAAAAAAAAATTCGCGTACCTCTTCTTTTTCGACGATGAAAACTGACCAAAATTCACCATATACTCCTGAACAACTCACATACACCACCGGAGACCAAATACACTTCAAAACCAACCTTAACAGATGCAACTTACACTAAGTGACGAAGATTTTGCGAAAAAAAATGGCTCTGCAGAAATGAAAAACTCCTCCTACTATTTGGTATTTTCGACATTTATGAAAATTGTTGGGTGCCCCAAACAATTTCCGTGTTCTTTTTGTGTGCAAGTGTGTGTAGGAGTCCTAAAATTTTGTTCATTAAGGTTGAGGTGTAGGAGTCCTAACACTTTTGGTTCTTGACTGTTGGCAAATGATTTTATTTTCTTTTACTCATATAATCAATAACTAATTCAAGATGTAGGAGTCCTAACACCTAGGATTTGGTCTTCCTGTTGATTTCTTTTGTCATGCTTATAATTCAAGCTCATTGTGGTTATACCACATGAGCTCGAAGGAGAATGTTAAGAGTGAAATTAGTTTGTTATGATAAGCTCTATAAATAAAGCACTTATGTATTTTCTTTGTATCTTTTTATCAATCATTTCTACAAATGTTATTTTATGACACTTCTCTCTTGTATTTTAAACTCTCTCCTTAAATGATTTCATTTGAGAATTCTCGTACCAGAATTTATCCTAACTAATAATTTATTGTTTGATTGACCTATCGCATCACCCATGGAAGTCTAGTCATACAAATTTCACATTTGAAAAGTTCATTTCTCGACTTGAAAATGTCTGTTTGAAAATCTTACATCAACTAATGATAAGATCGAATAGTATATGTAAATGGAGATAATCTGCACCTTACATATCAATTTTATAAAATTGAGTTAAATTCATAATTCACCTTCTTAAAAATTATAATGACGAAGCTTAGATAAATTATCTAAACTCTCAAGTTACAAGTATATGTTAATGCGTCACACTCATTCAGTTCTTTTTTATTTACTTCGATCTATTTAACAATTTAAACATTGTCATCATTTTAACAACCAAGTCACTTTAAAATTTAAAATATTCAGTAAAAGACGTGTGATATTTGGAACACGCCTCATTAAATTTCTACCACTTCTATAATATTAGATAGGTGAAGTTATATATTAGTTGTTCGGTTTAGAATCTCCTTCATGTATGCCATGCGTGCAACTTATATAGTTTCTTTATTTGTTTGTGGTGGGGATGACCACATGATAATATTGATATTTTACTTTCTTGAATGAAATATTACGAGTGTTCTTAATCTACGGGGATAAAGATAGATTAATTTTTCCTAAGATATGTGATTATGGTAAATTCAAAAAAAAATTATATGATGAAAATTAAACAGGATAAATTCTTATGTTAAATAAATCATTTTTTCGTGTGAACATAGTAGAACTTTACACTACTAACTGTATGGGTTCGATATATAACATTGATATATAATTTTTAGCTTGGAAATTACTAGAAATAGAACACATGTGAATTATTAAAATTCTGCTGGAACGCACTGGCTGGGAGATTCTGTACACACTAGTGCCTAGTGGGACCGAGGGAGGGTGAGAGCAGTCTAACCTATACCACACGTATGGAACACTTGATGGTGGATGGTCAGCTGTAATTCTCAGGTATGTTGTTGAATTTATGAAAAATAGATGGATTTAATAATTTTTTATGTTTAACATATATAGCTCACATTCATTACATAAATTGACTTTAAAATGTTACATATTCGTTTTAATTTATTGAAAAACTAAAATATAAGAAATCATTTCAATTATCATGAACGTGTTAATTAATATTATAATTAAATACATAATAAATTATATGCTTATTAATTTTATTTTTTACGTTTTTATTAACAGTTAAAATATTGTTGCATATTTTTTATATAAAGAGATAATCGATCACATGTTAATTAGACAGGTTGGAATTATTGCCTTTAGCTAGCTTTTTTTTTTGCAAATATAGACTGAGTTTGAACCACATTGAGAAATTATTTGCATTCTAAATTAAAACGATTTTGAAGTTTTTCCTTCTTCTAATTAAAGACGGCATGCATACAACACTAATCTTTCTCCCATTGGTGTTGCGATAATTGTATAGAATCCCTCAGTAAAAGTATTTTTATTAAGAACAAAATTCACATCTCATGAAGTTCTCCCACCTATATATACTCAAATTATGGTTTTTTTTTTTAAAAAAAAAAAAACAATTGTTAGGTGTCTCCTTTCTCTCCATACTTCTTGTAGTACTACTCAGACAAACATCCATACTCAGTGATCGACTGATTAGACTACTGAAATCTAGAGAATTTGATAGATATAATTAAGGTAAGAAGAAAACTCTATTTTCTATCAGAAAGATAGAGATATCTCCTAAAATTAGATATTATCTATTATTAGAGCAAAAATAAGATTAAATCATATTTTATTTCCTATTTACATTATCTTAAAAGAGAAATTGAGATCTTATTATCCGATTTCACCTCTATAAAAGTGGATCATCAAAGTTTAGGTAAACCAACTCTTAATCCAACCTATATACTAATACTTGTACACCTTTGTGCTACTAACTTAAGCGTTGGAAAGTCTTTCTAGGTGCATCCCACCATTGTTCATCGGATAAGATTCTGCCAAATTTGATAAGAACATTTGGCACCCATCGTGGGATCGAAGGAAAACTTCTCCTTTGACCACTACATCATTGATGGTTATGAACGATGATAACACCAACACTGACAACCAAGGAAATCAGTCATTGGGACAAGCATCCACCATGCTTGGAATGCCTGCCATGGGAGCCTCTGAAAAGGGAAACCCAGTGAATATGGAGAATATACCGCGTCAAGAGCTTGATGATCATGCTATGATCGTTGCCCTACAAAAGGAGATGAATGTAATGAAGCAAAAAGGCACATAGGAGATGGAGACCCTCTGAAAGGAGAACACCACCCTTAAGGAGCAATACCTAAAGCTTTAGGAAGACCAAAACAGGCTTCATCCCATTGTTGACTGGAAGCACAACTCCCACTTGGATGGAAGACGCTGACCATAGATCATTACTATGGACTCTTAGACCTAGACAAACATGTGAACACATTTGTCACATAGATGATCCTGTTCACAAATAACGATGCGATCATGTGTTGAGTGTTCCCAACAACATTGAAGGGTGCAATGCTCCATTGCTATACTCGTTTGCCAATAGACTCATTCGTGATGCTAATCGTGGGCTTTGGAGCTCAATACGCGATGAGCAAACCACACCATTTGACAGTTGTCATGACACTCACCAACATCAAGCAAAAAGAAGATGAATCACTTCATGATTTCATGGAGAGGTTCTAATCAGTCTCAGTTCTAATTCAGAACTTGAGTTCAGAAGTGGCACTTAACTCAATGATAATGGCATTGAAGTATGGTCTCTTTTCAAACAGTCTATGCAAGAAATCGCCTGTAACATTGGATAAGTTGAGAGCAAGAGTTGCTGAATTCATTTAGATGGAAGAGATTACCAGTTCAAAGAGAAAGTGTGCGGAGAATCTTCAAGAAAGCCAACAGAGCGATAGGTGAAAATCAAGAATGACCATAATCGAGGAAAGTCTAGAACTGACAGACTGCCTTGGTCCAAATTCAGCCATTATACCCCACTAGCGGAGAGTAGAGTCTGAGTACTATAGGAAGCTTTCAATACCAAGTTGATCTAGTTACCAGCTAAGAATTTACCTCCACTTGGAGAAGAAAAATCCAAGTACTATCGATATCACCGAGTCATTGGTCACAACATTGAGGACTATACTATCGCTTAGGATAAAATATAAAATTAATTCAAAAGGCATACCTGCAGAAGTTTGTCAAAAACTCATCATGTGATCAGGACCATGAAAGGGAGCGAGATAAAAGTCGAGAACGCAACAAGACTCATGAAGCAACAAAAACACAGCTGCAGAATGACAATCCCCCACCCAAAACTCGGCTATGAGGTGTAATCAACATAATAGCTAGAGGATTCACCTGGGGAGGAAGTTCAAACTTGGCATGCAAGCGCTATGTGTGCAGCCTTAAGTCTATCAACTTGGTGGAGGCCGAAAGAAGGTAACCAGAAGCATGCTCCTTATCACTTTCACATATGAAGATTTTGAGGATACTAAGCGATGTCACAATGATCCCATGGTAGTCAAGATAGAGGTGTCCAACTTCTTATTGTACAAAGTCTTGCTCGACAATGGGAGCTCAACTGATGTCCTATACTGGTATGCCATTAAACAATTGGACATACTAGAAAGCCAAATCGAGTCATTCTTAGAACAACTCATAGCTTTTCTAGAGAGACAACTAAAACGATAGGTTATGTTCACTTATTAATCACTTTTAGAGACAACAAAGGGTCAAAATCCATCATTATCAAGTACATCTTAGTCGATGCCTTAACCTTTTGCATTGTATTAATAGGGTGCCCTTCACTCAACGAGCTAGGTGAAATCATCTCAACTCCTTATCCGGTGATGAAATTTCCAAGTGAAAGTGTAAAAATTATCACTATCAGAGTCGACCAAATGACCACAAGGGAATGTTATGTTGTGAGCCTTAAAATTGCTAAAGGAAAAAAGGTGGCAGAGCCCAAAGTACAACTGGTAGCATGCATAACTCTCAACAACAACCTGGGAGAAGCTAAATTGATCCAAGAGAGGCAAACCCGAGAGCAAAGCCTACTAAAAAGGTAAAGCCCTTCCCACTCAGCAAATAGCCATGTCGGTGCACCAAACCAGGATGCCAGATAAGAGGATGTAAAAGAATCATTAGCCCAAGTATTGACAAAGAATGTTGACCTCTTTGCATGGTCAGCATTAGAAATGCCAGGAATTCACCCCAAGTTCCACTGTCACAAGCTAGTCATCTGCCCAAAGGCTAAACCAGTCACACAAAGAAAGAGGAAACTCGACCCTGAAAAGGGAAAGGTTGTAGAAGAAGAAGCTAAGAAACTCCTGAATGTATGATTCATCAGAGAAGTACAATACACCACATGGCTAGCTAATGTGGTAATGGTAAAGAAGTCTAACAGGAAGTGGAAGATGTGCACCAACTACACAAACCTAAACAAAATTCGCCCCAAAGACTCGTACGCCTTCCAAGTATAGATCGCCTAGTTGATGGAGCGTCCAAATTCTTCATCCTCGACTTTTTAGATGCATACTTAGAGTATAACCAGATCTTGATTTTCAAGTGAGAAAAGGAAAAGACTGCATTCATCGCCGACATGGCTAGCTATAGCTACTTAGTTATGTCATTCAGCCTTAAGAATGCTGGAGCAACAAATCAGAGGCTAATGGACAAGATATTCAAGAACCAACTCAGAAGGAACTTAGAAATATATGTAGATAACATAGTGTTCAAAAGTACAATTGCTTTATCTCATGCAAAATACTTAGCATAGATCTTTGGAAAAATAAGAAAGTACAACATGAGGCTAAACTTGGAAAAATGCATATTTAGGGTACAAGGAGGAAAATTCCTTGTATTCATGCTTACTTGCAAAGCGATTAAGACCAACCTAGACAAATGTGCATCTATCATTAAGATGAGAAGTCTGAACACTTTGAAAGAAGTAAAAAGACTCATTGGACGATTAACAACTTTATCCAGATTCCTGCAAAGAGCAGTTGATACAACCAAACCTTTCTTTGAGCTATTGAAGTAGCAGGAAGGAACAAAGTGGGACAAGGAATGCAAAGGCCCACTTTTAGAAACTCAAAGAGTTCCTCGCTTCACCACCTATCCTCACTAGACCTCAATCGGGTAAGGATCTAATCTTATACTAACCAGTATCCGAACATGCTATAAGCTCTATAATCGTGGTAGAGGAAGAAAATAACCAAAATTTTATTACATTAGTCGAGCCCTCAAAGATGTAGAGACATAACATCAAATGATCGAGAAGTTAGCCTTAGATCTAGTCACTGCTGCTAGAAGACAAAGACCATACTTATAGAGTCATCAAATAGTGGTTTTGAATTTATCACCTTATTTGAGCAGCTCTAAAGAAACCAAAACTCCTAGGTCGAATGATAGCTTGGTCTATTGAACTATCAAAATTTGAGATCAATGAAAGCTCAATGCATAGCAAACTTCATCGTTGAATTGATAACCACTACAGAAGTAGAATTGTTGTAGTAAAAGTTGTATATAGATGGTTCATCAAATGAAAAAGGCAATGGGGTTGGAGTCATTATAGAAAGCCTAGATGAAGTAATCCTTGAGCAATCCCTGTAGTTCGAGTTTAAGACAATGAACAATCTAGCGGAGTATGAAACCCTTATAGCCGACCCAAGATTAGAAAAAAAAAAGTAGAAGCCAAGTACATCAAGTGTTGGGGTGATTCCAAACTTGTCATTGGTAAGCTAAATGGAGACTATCAGACTAAGGATCCTCAGATGACAAGGTACTACCACATAGCTACCCAGCTTAAAGAGGCATTCACTAAGTTTAAGCTTAAACACATTGTAATAGAAAACAATAAGATAGTCGACTTGTTGTCAAAACTCGTTGGTAGAAAGAAGAAAGGTCAATACACAACAATCATCCAAGAAACAATCTTGGAACCAAGCTTGAACAAGGTGGTGGTGAGTGTAACTCTCATAAACCAAGAATGGATGACTGAGATTTAGGACTTCCTAGAAAAAGGCTCACTTCCGAAAAACCCAACAACAACAAGGAAACTCAATAGAAATGTTAGCTACTATGTTATATAGGAAGAAGGCTTATATAGAAGATGTTTCACAACCCTTCTATTGAAGTGTTTAACTCGGTATCAAGCCAATTACGTGATGAATGAGATGCATAAAGGAATTTGCAGAATGCACTCAGGATCTCGATCAATAACTACCCAAGTACTCAGGGTCAAATACTACTAGTCGGTTGTGTGAAGAAACTGCATAGAATATGTGAAGAAATGTAAAGAGTGTCAAAAATTTATCTCGCCTATTGGCTAAAGAATTACACTGCATAGTGGCTCCATGACATTTCACCATTTGGGGATTAGACATACTTGAACCCCCCCCCCCCCCCCCCGACAAAAACACAAGTAAAATTTCTCCAAGTTGGCATTTATCATTTCACAAAGTGGGTTGAGGCAAAGCCCACAGCAACCGTGTCAGTAGCAAATGTTAAAAAATTCATTTGGAAAAATATTGTCTAACGTTTCATAATTCCCAACACTTTGACATCCAATAATGGAAAGTAGTTCATTGACAAAGGAATTGAGGAGTTCCTCACAAATCTGGGAATCAAATATAGAGTAACTTCAGTGGAACACCCACAAAGCAATGGGCAAACTGAAGTAGCCAAAAAGGTCACACTCGGAGAAGTGAATAAACAGGTTGGAAAGGCCAAAGGCAACTGGACCAAAGAGTTTCTCGCTATCTTTTGGGCTTATCTTTGCTATCCACAGTCAACCACGGGTGAGACCCCTTTTTGACTTCTCATATAGGTTAAATGTCATGATACTAGTAGAAGTCAGAGAACTTTCTCTACGAAGTGCAAACTTTGTAGAGGAAGAACATAATGAGATGCTTAGTAAGGCACACGATATGGCTTAAGAGACCATCAAAGAAGTCTACATGAGAGTCAAGTTGTACCAAAGAAGAGCTAAGAAAAGATACAATAGCCAGGTCAAGCCAAGAAACTTTCCGCCAGACAACTTGGTTTTAAGAAAGTGTAGAAAAGCCCAAAAATATGCTAAGGAAGGTGATCGAGGCTGTACCTGAATCAAATAAACATTAAAAATGCAGTATCTAGGAAGTGATCTTAGGTCGTCTCCCAACGAGCAATGGTCAACCAAACGTTCATAACAGATAGTAATAAAACAATAATGAATTGGGGGGGGGGGGTTGTTTGTTTTTGTAATTTAAACAGCAAGCAAATTTTAATTAGAAAATAACAGAATTAAAACATGTTTCCCCTTGATTCACAAGCAAGTCTCTTATCCTAGGTTACGGGAATTTATCCTTTATCAGTTCAACCACATAATCAAACCCTAAATTAAATTACTAAGCGAAATTTAACATAAGGATGTCATTATGTGATTAAGCAACACACACACCAATTAATCATGAACGAAACTGATCATTAAGCATGAACGTAAATTAAGCGCAGAGACAATTAATCAAGCACTAAGCATGCATGGATTAATAGCAACAAATACAGAGTAATTGGTGAAGAGAAAAAACTAATCAGAATTCAATAGTAATAATAAAACCTCAAAGAGAGCTGTGCTTGATTCTCAAGAGAAAACAACGTTGGAGATTTAGCCTTCCATTGATCAGTAGAAAACAAAATTGCAGATTGAAGCAGAAAACGAATTTTATTGCTACGTGAATAGTAAAAACTGGAATTGCAAACCCAAAATTATTCTTTTTTTCCTAAACGAAAAACTCCCTAAACTAAAACCTTGGTGCTGTTATATAGGTTCTCAGCCCAAAGCTTACAAATCTGTTTTAAGTCCAAGCCCATAAATAAAATAAAATCTAGACAAGATAAGATAAGATTTAATAAAATAAATCTAGATGAAATAAAATCTAGATAAGATAAGATAAGATAAAATCTAGATGAAATAATATCTAGATGAGATAAAAACTGGATAAGATAAGATTTGATAAAATAAAATTGTCTGCTCTCTTCAAGTCCAAGCCCAATTGCTTATAATTCTCCTGAAATTAAATTAAAAACATAAAATTAGTCCAGTAGGCCCAAATGATAAAACTGCATAATTAATTTGACAATTAAGGCTAATCAATAAATAAAATGGTGACAAAAAAGGTTAAGAAATAGGAGAAAATGATGATACATCAGAAGGCAAGCTCACTGCAAACTAGGAAGGTCCTTTCAGAGTTACTAAGCCACTTGAAAATGGAGCCAACCAATTAGAGCACTTATCCAGTAAAGCGATTCCAAGAACTTGGAACATCACTCACCTCAAGTTCTATTACAGTTAAACTTGTAAGTGGTGATGTACTTTTTTTCTACGTTAACATTTTTTCCCATAAGGCTTTTTGTTAGAGAGATTTTAATGAGGCACACCCAAATTTTATATTGAATAAAATTTTGATTTATATCATTATTAACTTATTAGAACTGAGTAGACCAATTGGTTTCTCTGACTAAAGACCCAATTCGGGGCATAGATAAAACCAAATAAGAATTTAGCTTACTAATAGATCAACACCCGCAACTGGCTAGACATAGACCGTAGATAACTTAGTTATTTGGCTAAAAGAAGACCAAAAAGGCTAGGTTACTAGACTAAAAATAACCAAGTCAATTGGCTAAGAATAGACCAAAAGAAGACAAAAGTTACTCGGTTAAACTTAGACTAAAGTACTTGGCTAAAAATAGACTAAGTTACTTAGCAAAAAATTAAGACTGAAACCAACCAAGAAATTCGGCTAAAATTCAATAGACCAATAAAAATTGGCTAAAAACATTTAAGTGATTGTAATACCGAGTAACTCCTAATTAAAGAATTAGAGAATAAAGAGGGAATAAAAATTGAATGCAACACTTATAATAATATATATATATATATATATATATATATATATATATATATATATATATATATATATATAAAATCAAAAGATGGGCCCCATTAGGTAGGTTGAGCCCAGGCCTTTACATCAAAATAAAATACTAAGCAATAGGTTTGGTAGGCTCTTCAATGGAACCTTTAACAAGTACCTCAACTTCCAAAATTGACCCCCCCTTTGTGGAAGCAATGTCTTCCAATGTTATTTTGATGATACTAAAGAATCAAGAGTTAAGAAAATTCCACAAATTCAAGAATCAAGATTCATGATTCAAGTTTCAAGAATCAAGATTCAAGACTCAAGATTCAAGAATCAAGAGAAGACTCAATCAAGATAAGTACTAAAAAAGTTTTTCAAAATATTGAGTAGCACAAGAAGTTTTCACAAAATCATTACTAAAGAGTTTTACTCTCTGGTAATCGATTACCAGAAGGTAGTAACGATTACCAGTGTTTTAAAATGTTAAGATTTCAAATTTCAAGAGTTACAACTTATGTTTAAACAGTTTTAAAGTATTTAAAACTTGTGTAATCGATTACAAGATACTTGTAATCGATTACCAGAACTTCTAAACGTTTTAATTTTCAAAATTCAAAATGAAGAGTCACATCTGTTGATGTGTAATCAATTTCACCTTAATGGTAATCGATTACCAATGACTGATTTCGAAAAATACATTTCCAAAAGTCACAATTCTTCAAGTGACTTGTTTCTGAAGATTTTTTCAAAAGTCACAACTTTTTTAAGTAACTAGTTTTAAAGAAATTGCCAAGAGTCACAAGCTTTGACTTGAGTCATCAAGAGATTATAAATATGTGACCATGGCATGAGTTTCAAAAATCATCAATCATCTATCTTTCAATCTTTTTTCAACATCATCTCTCAAACATCTTTCAATATCTTTCTACAGAGTTTTCTGATTTATTTCTCTTCATCTTTCTAAAAGTTTTTGATCAACACTTTCTCTTCCAAGAAAAGTTCTTTGTTCAAAAACTTGTGCTATTCATATTTTTTATTCTCTTCTCCCTTTGCCCCAAGAACAGAAGGACTAACTGCCTGAATTCTTTTGTATCTCTCTTCTCCCTTACAAAAGATTCAAATGACTAACCGCTTGAGAATTTTTTTGATTCTTCCCTTCCCCTTAAGCAAAAGATTTCAAAGGACTAACCGTCTGAGATATCTTTTGTTTCCCCTTACAAAGATTCAAAGGACTAACCGCCTGAGAATTCTTTGTCCCAACACATTGAAGGGTACATCCTTTGTGGTACAAGTAAAGGGTACATCTACTTGGGGATTGTTATACTGAGAACAAGAGAGGGTACATCTCTTGTGGATCAGTTCATATGGAGGGTACATCCACTTGGTTTTTTCAAAGAGAATAAGGGAGGGTACATCCCTTGTGGATCTTTGGCTTGTAAAGGATTTTACAAGATTGAAAGAAATCTCAAGAACCGCAGGTTGCTTGGGGACTGGATGTAGGCACAGTTTGTGGCTGAACCAGTATAAATCTTGTGTTTGTCTTCTTCTTTCCTACACTCTTTAATTTCCGTTGTGTACTTTTAATTATCGCTTTTACTTTTGGTTAAGTTTCTATTTCTGTTCTTTACTTTCTTAACTTAGTAGTAAAAGCCTATTTGAATCTAGTAACATTAAGAAGGATAGATTTTTAATTAGTCAAGACACGTTCATAATTAATTCAACCCCCCCCCCCCTTTCTTAATTATTCTGAGGCCACTTGATCCAACACTCTTGGTGGTTCATGTCCTTATCAATATCAAAGAGGGAGACATCGGCTTCTTTGAATAACTACTTAGCTTGAAGAATTGCCTTGAAGCAGTTGACTTCATAAGTTTTGAAGATCTTAGACTCAGCCTCGTCGAGATCACTCTTAAGCTTCGACTCAGTCTTCTCAACATTCACCTTGAAGAGAGAAACCTCCTTGTTAAGACATTCGACCTCGTCTTAGAGAGCCTTGGCCGAGTCTTCAGTTGTAGTAAGCTTGGTCATTTAAGCCTCCTCTCGAGATTCAGCCTCTTCTAACTTAGTCTTTGTATCCTCTAGAGACTTCCAAGAATCCTTGGTCGATTGTACCAATGTCTCATTTGCCTTGGTAGCCTTGGATATGGCTTTTTCAACCTTGGCACATTCAAAAAGTTCCCTTTGAAACTCGACGTCATCCCTTAAGTCTGTGCTTGGAAATGCGCAATGGAATCCATTAACGCTCGAGGGTCGGCTTCCCTTAGCATACCTCAGTTTGACTGCCTGAGCATAAAGGATTGGATGAGAGCACAAAGGATTGGAATCCTTAACCCATAGAGAAGAGACATTTTCCTTCATGGATAGGAAAGTAGGGTAGTTCTCGATAGCAGAAAGAATGGTAATCGATACCAGCTCCACCATTGTCCTTTAGGAAAGTCTTTCATTTTGAAGAGCTAGATTTGCCTTGTTGGCAACACCTAAGCTGATAGGAGGAGAATGAGGAACCTATTCATCTTCAAGGTGTTTTTTTTTTTTTTGCTTCTCAGCTTAAGCCTTCTCGACCTTAGCACTTTCAGCCTAAGCCTTCTTGATTGACTGGTAACCAAACTTGGTTGTAATCACTTAAAAAAATGAAAATTTAGAAATAGTCACAAAATAAAGGAAAATAAAAGCAGAGTAAAGAAAAATCACGATCCAAGTCCTCTTTCAGAGTCTTGGAGAAAGGGAGATCCACCAAGGTCATACAATGGAGCCCTCTCAGAAACCTATAAAGTATAGTTATATCTTTTTTATCAGAAGGAGACATATACGGAGAAGGTTTTTGAATATCTTTATTAAGGGAAGGGGTCCAGTAGAACGGAAGTCGAGGGTCTCCCTGTCAAGTAAAACAAATCGACTTTGACTTGACTCCAGGGCATACTTGGAAGAAATGGTCCTTGAAATCTTTCTAAGAAAAGGTGAAGGGATTGATAACAACCCTACCAAGATTACTAATAAGGGAGACCCAACCGCCCTTCTTATTTTGTTTTACATTATAATCATGAAAAAATTTGGGGGCAATGGGAGTGATGAAAAATTCATCACATAACATCCTGAAGGCACACATAGCTGCTCAGGCATTCAGATGCAATTGGGAAAGGGTTGCATTTAACTCCTTCAAGACATCAACCTAAAACTTGTCGAAATTGACAGTGAAGTGAAGATGAGAGAAGAGATTGAAATACACACACATAAAGGGAGTCTTATTAGGAAATGCAGGCATCAAGACACACTCGTCTTTTGAGCAAAACTCAATGAACATCACGTCAGAATGATCAACGTGATAGAACTCGACAAATTAAAGGAATTTGGTGATAGACTTGTATGTTAAAAAATTAGTAAAGTAAGAATTAGCCTCACCATGAACCCAGGTGTGTCTTGGAAGGACGATAAAAGGAAACCTTTTGGCCTTACTAGGTTTTTTGGGTGAAGGAAGAAGAGGAAGGAAAGGACAAGGTGTTGTGACTTGCACAACAATAGCCTTTGAGTCCAAATTAATGACATTAGGAGGAGGATTAGGCAAAGGCAATTGTACCTCATCCTCCCCATGATTTTCATGCATGCCGGAGTTAGGGTGGAGCCCTCCTTCAATAGTAGTGGTGCCACTAACAGGGGCAGCAACATCGACTTTAAGGCAGGTCGCACCACCAACGACAGTGGTCCCACTCAGAGGAACACTAGATTCCTAGTCAATAGTGATGTTAGAACTGTCGAGACAGTGAGAGGAGTCGTAATTTGAACTTTCCCCTATGGGACAAACTTCTAGCGAAAGCATCCTACCTCTGCAGGAGCGCACAAAATCCTCCCCATAAATAGACATAATGAAGAAAGGAGGACGGTTAAGGCATCCACTTGGAAGGGAAAGGGGTGACCGAAAAAAAAAAGAGAATAGAGAGAAAGAATGATTAGAGAAAATGGTGTTTGGTCGAGGAAGAAAACACATAAGCAATAGTAGGAGAAGAAAAGTTATTTCACCTTTTTATAGTCTTCTGGAAGCTTCTAGTGGCTAGAAGGACAGATCCATTCTAACCATTAAATATTTCCTTGAAGAGGTAGATCAACGACTAGGGAAGGGCGCGACCTTTTGACTTTCTCAACAAGGTTTTGAAATGCAAAGGATGCAATCATTGCCCCTTTTTCGAAAACATGTGAAAGCATTAAATGAGTTTGAAATGGACGTAATAGTTGATAAGATGTCGCTTTGAATTCTTAACCATTTGAACTTGGCACTAACTATTCAAATTCTATTTGTGACTAAGTTAAAAACTTAGTTAAAGAGGGCATTTCTCTCCGACTCGACTACAACCAAACTGGTAATTATCATTCTAACTCAATTGGTAGATGGCAAAGTCAGTTGAGGAGTTAAGATTATTTTTTATAAAGCTTATTCAACCAGCTTCAAAGCTTAGGGGGATGGGGGATTTTGTACTACTCGGATTCAACAAGCCTCCGTACTCAGTGGTCAGGCAAGTAAGCTACTTTGATCTAGAGAATATGATAGGTATAAAAGAGGGAAACTCTATTTTCTACCAAAAAGATAAAGATATCCCCTAAAATCAAATATTATATATTATTATAGGAAAGATAAGATGAAATTATATTTTTTCCTATTTACATTATCTTAGAAGGAAAATTCAGATCTTATCATCCAATTTCACCATTATGACCATCAAGGTTAAGGTAAATCAACTCCACCATCGTTTGTGGAGGAGCTCATGGAAAAATGTTATCATGATAAAGTTCTATCAAATCCAATAAGAACACTTCTCTTCTTTTTTTTTTTTTGTTGTTGTTGTTTCCATCTTTTACTAGCTGTCTATACATGTCATTTCCCCTCCTATATTTTGCTTACTTTCTATCATATAGTTGGTGCATCAAGTTTTCTTAAATGGACCAGGCCAAAAACTAAAATGGGAGATATAAGTAAGGATTAATTCTAGAATTTATTTCAACGTGTTTACTTTTTAGTCCAAGTTATAGGTGGGTTAACTAACAAAAAACTATATGATTTAACCAACTTTATTTTTAACTAAAAATAATAATTTTTCAATTTGATCCAGACTATAAGGGAGTTAAGGGTTAGTTAGGAGAAGAAAAAATGGCAAATACTTCGAAAAAGTACTAAAGTATAAAGGATAAAGTGTAATTTATCAATTTTCTTGCTTTTACAATATGCAAAGTCAAACCTCACACTTTTTCTTTTTGGTCCACATTTTTCTTAGTATGAAGGTTATTAAAAGTGTAATTTACTCTTTTTGTTGCCTTCATAATACAAGTTAAATCTTCAATTTTTTTTCTTTTTTGTCCATTATTTTTGTGGTCCTTTTTTTTTCCTTGCTCCACCACTATTTGCAAGACATGGTACTAGGGCAGACAATAAACTAAATTGACTTAGTTACTTTTGAGGCTCGATTTGTTAATTAAGTCATTGAATTTAGCTAATTTATAAATTAAATAAGTTAAATTTAACTAAAAAGTCATGCTCGTTAAATAAAAGAACTGATTGTGACTCATGTATAATTCAGCCCATTTAATTCCTATACTAGCTCGGTAAATATGTGTGTAATATGAAATAAAATATTATATAATTATTTTATACATGTAAATTTTCAAAGTAAATAATATTTTTTGTTGAATTTACATTATTTGATTTCCAATTAAACTCATGGTTATTATCATTATGGTATTATTATAATCAATTATTTTATTTTATTTTCAATTGAAATGAACAATACATACATACACACATATATATATATATATATATACTTAATTTTAATAAGATTTAAATTCTATTAGTATTGTTTTGTCTAAAGCTATTAATTGAAGGTCAATTTAAAGTATCCTGATTCCTTCTTTTTTATTATTATTATTGGCTAATGAGTTAAATTGCTTGTGAGCTTAAACTTCAAACTAAAAAATAAGTTTCGAATTGAACTTTTTATATATCAAGTGAGGTCAATCTTAAATCAAATTTAACTCAATCCAAGTCATTTTCAACTTCAATCCTACTAAGTACTAACACATTGGATGAATTCAACCCATTATCAGGTTATAAAATGGGCCAATCAATTGCTGTACTGCCCAAACTAGTTTGTGCAAAGCCTTTGCATTAGCAAATACCAACAATAACACAAAGAATAATAATAACAAAGGTTTTTTTTTTTTTTAGAGAGGATAACAAAGGTTAAATGTGACTTTGGTCTTTCAAATTTTGATCTGTATTAATTTCAGTTCTCCAAAATTGCACTTGGTTCTTAAAATTTTCTTTGTATGTGAATTAAGATAAATTTTAAAAATTAGTTTGATTAAATCATAATTTTGGATATGTTTTGATGTAAAAATATTTTTTTTTATAAATTTTAAAATTATGAATACATGTGATTAATAATATTTTTATTTATTTTTTAATATTTAAATTTGTTTATTCTCTCTACTTTAGATTTTGTTTTTACATTTACTGCTAAAATATTTTGTAAATGTTGCGACAATAATATTCTTAAATATCTTAAATAATTTTTTAATTAGTTATTCAACAATTTTTAAATAATTAAAAAATAAAAATTATTTTAAAAAATATAATATTTAATATAATAAAAATATATTTAATATTTTTCAAAATTTTAATAAAAAAGAATGTGACTGCTAAAAATCTCTATTATGTGTAAATTAATTAATTTATGTATAGTGATGATTTTTCTTCATCTATGTTATATAAATTAATTTAAAATTTAAAACAATAACAATATCATCGAAAAACTGACAAAATGATCATTTTGGATCCATTCATAAACATAAAGGATTAAATGAGAATTCTAATAAAGACTAGAAAGAAAACGTAACAACATAATAGAACAAAATAATATTTTAGCTTACTTTAAAATTAAACATAATAAAACGTTTTAAATTAAAACTAAATTAAATATAAACTCAAAAATAGTATGTTTTAATATATCTTAACGCAGTACCTTTTTTTTCCTGTGAAATAAATATAGTAGCTTTTTTTATGAAGAAAAGGAGCAAACCCAATTTTATATAACTACACACGTAGTTACATAATTTTATCTTGAGCAGAAAGGGAGTAAATTATAAATATGCATACATTCTATTTTTTTGGAACTTACTTTTATCTTTATTTTCTTATTACATCACATATTATATTTACCAGTTTTTTTTTTTTAATCTTTTGTTTTTCTCTCTATGTTTCTCCTCATTCACTCTAATAAAACCCAAAATGAGGGTGTACTCTAACCATCATTCCATTTAAAAATCAAAAGCAACTCTCTTTTATTCTATTGGGTAACAAAAAGTATAAGGAATACATAACTAGTAGTGTTTTGAAATTCAAACATTAATGTCTCAGTTTCATTGTGGCTACTAGTACCGTCCCAGGGGCAGGAAGAGCCACGCCGGTGTCCATAAATTTTATTTTATGTGCAACGGCTACATACTTAATCATGTTATCATGTTATGATCCATTTTATTTCATCAAACCCTCCCAAACATTATGGTCTTGTACGTTAAGGTTGAAAACTTTAAAGGCATATTGCACTATGTCCACTTTCCCCTTTCATTTTTCTTGTAATCATTTTTCTTTTAGGCAAAACAGATGTATATTTTAAAAAAACAATAACATCAATTTGACTATAATATTATTTTAGTGCTTTATGTTTTTCATATTTTTCTATTTTGATCTTTTATGTGTTAAAAATCTCATTTTGATCATTTATATACATGAATGGACCTAAAATAATTTTGTTGTTCATTAAAGGATGGTGTCATTATAGAATGGTGTCACATTAATTTTATAAAAAAAGTAAATTGGTATAAAATTGTCAAAAATTGTTTATATGAAAATTAACAACTGAGATATTGTTCTTGTTCACGTTTGGCCTAGAACAATTGGCATGAAAATTAAACAACCAACACAAATGAATTTGGAGAGGAGAATCACAAAAATTGAGAATTAGCTTTGCAGTTTTCCTGTAAAGTGCCTTTGTGGTTTTCTTGGTACAAGAATGGATCAACCTAATGTACTTTTCTAACATTGGGAAAGATTCGTAAATTATTTACGATTATATTTGGAAATTGATCTTTTGCAATTTGCATAATCTCGCTTGCAAGATTTCTTGTCAAGTTGATTAACGTAGATTTTAAATTTTAGATGATTCCACAAATGATAACAAGTTAACCCCATTTTGGAAGCTTTAAATTTTAAAATAGTTGTGAACCAGTTAACCCCATACCATATAGAATTTGCGGTGTAAATTGATTAAGATAGATTTTTAAATTTCAAATGAATCCACAAACCCAATCACATTGTTAACGCCGTGAAGTCATCTCCACTCGTCCACTTGTTGCACATTTATGCTGAAGATCACAACTGATCCGGTGGTCTTGGACCATGAAATAATTTCTCTTGTAATAGACACTTCCAAGCTCTCTATAAAGGCCTAGAGGAACCAAGTGCAAAAGAAACTTTTGTGCGAATTGAAGTGACTCTAACTGTTTTCTTGTACATCTTGTGTAAAGTACACGCTACTTGAATATTTCATGTCACCTAGGTTGCGAATTTACCCTTAAGCAATTATAAGTGAAATTACATATAGTCACGAGAGAATAATTTTTTTTTAAAAAAAAAATACTTGTGTTGTTTAAGCATGAAAAAGCTTAAATAGTTTTTTAGTTGTTGTAATTTAGAAATTTTTTTATTTTTTATCTTTGTAAAATTATTTTTTTGTTCTTTGTAAATTATGTTTATATAGACTTAAAAATAAAACTAATGTAAGGACTAATAAAAAAAATTATGCAAGGACGAAAAATAAAAAATATTAAATTAATAGGACTAAAAGTATATTTAAATTTAGTTGTAATGGTGTGGAATCATGATTTTAGTAATTATGTTATTAGTAAAATTTTTAGTAAGTAACTAATGATTGAATGTAGTTTTGGCGTGAAACTTACTAGTATAAATATCTTATTGTTTCTTTGGCTTTCCTTTTCTTGTTTATTTTATCTAACTTAAGAGAGATGCATTCTGAATAAGTCAAACATTTTTCTATTTACCGTTAAGTTTTGTTTTAAAAAAAATCGTAAAAAGTTTTCATGAACAAAATTAAGCTCTTTGATGTGTTTACTTGTGTCTTATAATTTGATGTGAGAGCTTAGCCTCTATGGTTAAATATTTTGTAATGTTAGAAGAAAAAGATCCACAACACACATGTCAAATCTTAAGAACCAACTTATTGCTGAAGGAGCACAAATAACTAGATCTCCATCATCCTTTGAAGATGATTATACCTCCTAGCAAGATCATATATGATTGTAACAATTCTTGGACAACCTTCTGAAGGAGTGGGAACTCAAGAATGCAGCCATCCAAGAAACTCATCATGATATTAACAAGCTAACTTCAGATGAGCTTCTTAGATCAGAGTGCATAAGGTCATCTTAAACAAGAAGAAAGGAATAAACACTTCCATTGCTCTTAAAACTAAAATCTCCCATAAGATAAAATCAAAGAAGAAATCGACATCAAAAGCTTTGAAAAATGAAAAATAAGAATCTAAGAGCATAAACGATGGCTCTAACAACTTTTTAGATGATGACAAAGTCTTGCTCATGTCAAAGAAGTTCAGGAAAATACTGAAAAGAATACAAATATTATCATAGAAGAATGATAAATAACGGGATCGGAGTGCACATTTGAAATGATTAAAATGACATGCTAGTGTGTCATAATTGACTTTCTTTCTTACAGAAAAACATGTTAGTAAAAATTACCAAAATTGATATATTATATTATATTATATTTGTTTTATTTTATTTTTAATAAATTATTTTTGTTAAGGTGAATAAATTAATGTTTTTTTACCGCATCAATAAATTAATGCTCAAAAGTATTAATTTGGTAAAAAAAAAAAACACCAAAAACTCTTGTTGAATATCATGTTTTACACACTAATATTGGTATGTTATACATCAAAAACAAAAATACAAAAGTGATTAGATAACACTAAACTTTTTTCAAATTATAATAACAACATAATTTAACCAATAAGTGTAACTTTAAAAATACATATTAATTTGTTAGAAAGGATCTAAATTCGATTCTCACATAATACACTATTTGTTAGAAAAAATCTAAATTCGATTATCTAATAATACACTATTTTAAAGTGATAAAGAACTTTAAATATAATTAAATTTTAAACTAATGATTAATTTTATAACCAATATAAAAGATGGAAGCATGTAAAAATATGTTAGAGTCCCACCAAAAACTCAGATTTTGATTACAACGGAAGAACTAAAAATACCATAGCAAAACTTAAACCCATAACCTCGAACAAACTAATCCCCAAATTATATGCCACCATCCAAATGAGCAAATCCCATTGCGCCTAATAACACCCTACACTTTGTTACTGCTAATGTAAGCACATTCTTTATACACACTACATAGTTTTTTCAAACAACCTTAATTCACTTTAAATTTTGAGTTTTACCAGTATTTTTGGAGCATTGAAGAAATTAAAAGAGTAAAATATTTATCATGTAAAATATAAAAAACATAATGAAGTCATGAACAGTATAATTTTTCACCTTTCCATAAAAATATTTTTTCTTTAAAATTCTTAACCAATTCCTTAAGACACTCATTAGTATTTTGCTTAAATTTTTCATTAGTATGATAAAGTGTGATTAATTAAGCACTTAATTCCAGACACATCGTTTTGTTACCGTTGACACACAAGCCAGACCTGAGAGGCTTGTGGTGGGCCCCGGCCAACCAAGGTTTCGAAAATCAAGGCAAAGACTTCGGTGTCAGCAAAGTAAGACTAGACGAGACCGTTTGCGTTCACTATTTTAATTCCCACTTCCACTTCGACAAACTCCAAACACCAACCTTTTCTTGTCGTTTTATTACCATAATAATAATAATTATTGTTGTTGTTTTTGAGCCATTCCCAGTGTTTCTTTATGGAAGAAGTTCCCGACACGGCGGCGAACCGGTCCGAGCCGGGGCTCAGGGCGGAGATCGACACATCGGCGCCGTTCGAATCGGTGAGGGAAGCCGTCACGCGATTCGGTGGAGTTGGGTATTGGAAACCCATTCTCAACGGTCTTAGTAACAAGCATTTTGCGGCCACTGAGGTAACCCATTTTGTTTTTTCTCTTTAAAGCATTGTGATTCCTGTAGTGACGGCATTGCTCGATTGAAAAGGTTGGAGCTTTCTGGTTTTTGAAAGTTTTAAAAATAAAAATTGGGTGTTTGTGTTGTTTTTACTTCTGGGAAGTGTGTGGTGTTGTGAGAGGAAATCGGGTTTTATTTATTTATTTTTATTGGTTTTTTTATGATTTATGTAATGGTGTTTTGTCGCACTGGAGTTCAAGGTTTCCATTTTTTTTTTGTTTTTATTATTTGGTTGTTTGTATTCTGCTGAGTACTTGGGTGGCTTGGATCTGAAGAACAACAATCATTTATTTGTAAAGTCAAAATAATGTATTTTATTTGTTTGCTTGTTTATTTTCTGGTGCTATGCTAACTCCTAAAAACCCTTTGCCGTGCGTGATAATGAAGGTCATATATATGATATCTTCGCTGGGTTACATTTTTTCAGTCTAATATTTTGGTAGGATTTTTCTTTTTAGATGAGGACAAAACTTGAATGCAGTTCTTTAAGTGTTTTTTTTTTGTGTTGTTCTCTGATTAGAATTGAAGTTTCATCTCGATAATCTGCCTAATTAATGTTTGCGTTAAAGGTCAATACAGGATCTCAAAGTGAAACTCTAATTTTGTTTCGAAATCAACACTGAATGCACATAAAAAATTGCATCTAAGTTCTCTCCTTCACATAATTTTGAAGACAATATCATTTTCTAATGCAGAGTTCTAACATGTCTCAATTTAAGACCTCTCACTGGAGTGAAATTTGGCATAGACACGTAGTATAGATACTATAGAACTCATTTTTGTGTGTGGATGTTTACTTTCAGTTCTTTTTAAGCATTTGTATAATTGTATTGAGTTAATTTCTCGGTGAAAGTTTTTCTGCTCTTCTTTTCAGCCGCATCACACAGAAGAGCTTGACCCTGAAAAACTGGAGGAGCAAGCTACTGTATTGGAGAAAGAGCTGATCCTGAAAGAAAGGGAAACACTTGATGTCTTAAAAGAGTTGGAAAGTACCAAAAGGCTTGTAGAGAATTTGAAATCAAAGCTACAGAAAGAAGAATCGGAAGCGAATTTGAATTTTCAGACAAGTGTTTGCGAAAATATATTGTCTGTTAAGGAGGATGAGAAAGAAGATAAGGAAAACGGAATGAGTAATGTTGTTCAGGATTCAAAGGAAGGTTGTACCCCCTATACTTCATCATCCCCGGGTTTAATATTAATGGAATTGAAGCAAGCGAAATTCAATCTGAACAGAACTACAAGTGATATTGCTGATGTTCGTGCTTCTGTTGAATCGCTCAATAAGAAGTTAGAGAAGGAAAGACTATCACTTGAGAAAACGCGCAAGAGGTTAACTCAGAATTCTTCAAAGATATGTTCTCTTGAGGAAGAGCTAAACCAGACAAAACTAAAACTGCTAGTGGCAAAGGATGCCGATTTGGATAACCCTTCGGATATTACAAGAGAGCTCCAGCGGCTGAGTTCTGAGGCCGAACATTTCAAGAAAATGGGAGAAGCTGCTAAATCAGAAGTCATGAAAGCAATATCTGAGATTGAACAAACAAAAGCTATGATAAAAACTGCTGAAATCAGGTTGGTTGCTGCCCGAAAAATGAAGGAAGCTGCCAGAGCAGCAGAAGCTGCCGCCCTTGCAGAGATCAAAGCTTTGTCTCATCATGAGAATTCACCTGGAGATTGTGTGGAAAAGCATGATGGAGTGACCCTTTCCTTTGAAGAGTATACTGCTCTAACCTGCAAGGTGCGAGAGGCCGAGGAGCAATCTAAGAAGAGAGTTGTAGATGCTATGCTTCTAGTTGATGAAGCAAATGTATCTAAAATGGACATTTTGAAAAAGGTAGAGGAAGCCACAGAAGAAGTTAAAATCAGCAAGAAGGCCCTTGATGATGCTCTTGAAAGGGTAGAGGCTGCTAATCAAGGAAAGCTAGCAGTTGAAGAGGCGTTAAGGAAGTGGCGGTCGGAGGGTCACAAACGGCGTTCTTCCATACATAACTCTATCAAGTTTAAAAATGCTTACCCCTCTCACCATTGGAAGGAATCTCGGTTAATCGATGTCAATGGGTTGAATCTGGTAAATGATGAGGTCAAGCCGGTTCTAAAGCCAACACTGTCCATAGGACAAATATTGAGCAGGAAGTTGATGATGCCGGAAGAGTATGAAGCCAGTGGAATGATTAGAGAAAGAAGCTCGGCGAAACGGAAGGTGTCTCTTGGTCAGATGCTAGGCAAACAAAACGGGGATTCATCCTTTGACAGGCAAGCTGAGAAGGAAAATGGTCAGAAACCGTTTTCTGCAAAGAGAAAGAAATTTGGATTTGGTCGATTCTCCCTACTTTTGACAAAACAACAAAAGAAGAAGAAGCCAACACTGAACTTGAGGTGATGGCTTGCTTGATCATTTTGTGCTGACAAACATTGAGACTATATTTGCATCTTCTGTCTGTTTCCATTTCATTCACTTATTGTGCAAGCTTGACTAGATTCTTGTTTGTTGCTTGCTTGTATATTAACTAAAGTTTGTCCATCATTTGTGACTTATCATGCTACTTGTAGAGGTGATTTATGTGAATTTTAACTCTTGTAAGCTGATGTTATAATTCTCCTATGCATGTGGTGAGGTTGTTCTTTCAATGTTTATACATATATTGGCATGTTGATAGTAGTACATGGTAAAAAATTAATCTCCTTGGTATATGGTAAGTGTTGAAGGCTGGGATTACTTTCAATGGTAACTTTATTTTATGCACGTGAATCAGAGACTCAATCCAAGATCACCTTTACTAGACCAAAGCTCTTTCTACTCGAATTTTGGTATTGTGAATTGCTTCAAATGAGGTGAAAATCTTGACCAAAGTTCAGTCTATAACAACTTGAACGTGGGGATAAAATTGCAGAAAACCATTTTACTTTAGCCCTATGCCATGTGCCTTGAAACTTTTCATGGAGAATTAGGATCGAGGTTACTTTTCTACTTTTTCTATTTTAATTGAAGAAATATCGAATGCTCTTCCATCCACGAAAAATAAAAAGAAATGTTTAAAATATTAAAATTAACTATGAAAAATTGTTAAAATGAAAGCATCAATTAAAAGAGTAATGTCCAACTAAACTAAAAAAATACTCATAATCAATGTTATGAAGTTTGAGTAATGAATATCCAATTGTATTAAAAATTCAAAGAAAGAAATCTTATTATTTATAGTAGTCTAATCCTATTTGACTAGGATTGTCTCCCGGAGAAGATATTGTGATCTTTAAAAAAGATATTCAAAGATTTTTCAAATTTTAATTATAAAATATAAACAAATATGTTGATATGCTTTTCATAGTCATGAGAGCACTTAATCCAAAGGGTTATTGTAAGGTTTTGTTGGGTTCAAATGCGGGATGATATTTTTTTTTTTTGTGAATAATCGCAAATAATATTAGAAATCACTCTGGAAAGAAACAACTAAGTTATCTACAACATGAAGAGAAAGAAGATTTGGATGAGGGAATGATTTATTTAGTAGGATAACTCGTGATCGATTTTATCCGTGTGCGAAATTCTCTTGAGACTAGTAACAGTCACATGCAGTAAGCAAAATTAGTCTCTAATCTAGTTAGTTAAGGACACCTATGGTCTTTGATCCCAAGTCATGAGAGCACTTATGTTTAGACAGTGGGATACCCAAGACTCTGACTTAGTGGGGACAAATTATACAAATTAAAATCATGGGGTCAAAATAACCTTTGATCAAAATAACCTTAATTGATACCCATGCTTATTTTAGTAGCTTATTTTCCATAAGCTACTTCAAGTATTTTGATAAGTTACTTCAAGTATCTTATGAGAAATAAGCTAGTCTATAAGTTACTAGCTTTTTTCCCCCTCAATTTTATCCTTATTCTTTTATTTGAAAATCCATTTTACCTTTTTATTCAATTTAAAAATCCTCTTATATTTTTTGTCTAGTGTCTTGAAAAATCCTTGTATCTAATTTTTCATAGTCTTGCAAATGAGGGATGTACACATTCAAGTTCTTGTTCTACGAATCAAAAAAATGAATGTTTAAGAAAAATATAAAGAAAAAATATTTTAGTATTTTATGTTTTAAAACTGATTGGAAGCTTGTTACAAAAAGACACACTTAATGGGCTTCTATGATTTAGGCCAAGTATAAGTGTGGGCATGATCAAATGCCCAAGGTTGAGAAAAAAAAACATGTGGCATCAAATTTCTAAAAGAGAGTGATGACTCAAAATTGAGATGATTTGAAAAGTGGTCTCAGGTGATGTGTGAGAAATGGTTTATCCACTAATTTTTGAGTGGATGATTAGATATCTCATTTGGCGATTCTGAGATACCATGTGTTAGGAAGATTCATGAAATTCTATTCAGATAGGAAAGCTCAGATGATAGAAGGAGAAGAGGGATATCACACAAAATTGTTAAGTTTATTGTGAATAACAATTTATAATGAAAGTGTTCAAAGCACTCTTTGAACCTAAAATACGTATCTCCTTATAAAAGAGACAACAACTAATTGTCTAACCGAAAAATGGTTACAACAAAAAACAATTACAGTTACAACACAACATATGTTAATGAACCACTAGGTTGGAAGCCCCCTTCTATGTGATTGGAACCAAATTACAGAATATTGGACGACTAATATAAAAGACAAGAGTATTGAACCAGAAGACCAAAGTTGTCGTCCACCCTATCTCTATCGTCCATTGTCAAACAATCAACAATCTCCACCCTGGTTCAGTAACATTTCTGAATTACAAGTAACTCAATTCATCTCCAGCAATCTACAATAAGTAGATCTAGACAATGCATGAACTTGCTTCTTGGAATAGGCTTCATGAACATATCAATTGGATTCTCCCTCGTATCAACTTTCTGGACTTCGACCCTTTTCTCAGAACAGATGAAGTGGTATTTGATGCTAATGTGCTTAGTCCTCTCATGATGGACTTGATCCTTGGCTAAGTAGATTGCACTCAGACTGTCGTAGAAAATGATAGCATTTTCTCGTGAAAACCCAATATTGCTAATCAGACCTTGATTCCTTCCTTTGCTGTTTTTGCCAGAACCATGTACTCTACCTCTGTAATTGATAAAGTCATTATGGACTGAAGTGTTGCCTTCCAACTAACAAGAAAGTTTCCAATTGTGAATGCATACCTAGTCATAGATCGTTTTGCATCCAAATTTGCACCATAGTCAGAATTTGAGTAACAAGCAAAAGCACAAGACATGTCTCCATGATAGACGAGTTCAATATCAATTCTACCCTTAAGATACTTGAATATACATTTCACAACTTGTCAATGTTCCTTCCCAGGATTACCCATATACCTACTCATAACACTGATTGCTTGTGCTAGGTTTGCTCTGGTGCATACCATAGCATATATAAGACTACCTACATCACTTGTATAAGAAACACGAGACATGTATTCCTTCTTTGATTCTAATTGAGTAGTATTGAGTTCAAATAGACAAATGGACATTGTCAAGGGAGTACATACTAGTTTTACGGGTGCCATCCCAAAGCTATTCAACACTTTCTGAATGTATTCCTTATGACGCATAAAGAACTTCTTTTGGACTCAATACCTTTTGATCTCCATGCCTAAAATCTTTTCAACAAATCTCATGTCCTTCATCTTAACTTCATTACTAAGTAGTGACTTTAGCTTCTGAATTGCCAACAAATTTTGAGATGCTATGAGCTTGTCGTCCATATAGAGTAGTAGATAGATGTGAGAACTATCCTTCACCTTGCTATGATAAACACGAGTCAGAGGGACTTTTGATATACCCATGAGAGACAATGAACTCATCGAATCTCTGGTAACACTGCCTTGGTGATTACTTTAGCCTATAAAGAGACATCTTTAATCTACAAACAAAATTCTCCTTTCCTTCCACCTTAAAACCTTTAGGTTGTTGCATCAAAATGTCTTCCTCCAGTCTTCCATGGAGAAAGACAGTTTTGACATGAGTTTCTCTAATTCCATGTCTAGAGTTGCCACTAAGGCTACTAAAATATGTATGGACATTTGTCAAACTATTGGAGAGAATATCTCGTTGTAGTCCATTCCTTCCTTCTGACTATAGCCTTTAGCTACCAGACGTGCTTTATAGCAGATGACTTTTTTAGTGGACGATTCAAATTTCTTCTTGAAGATCCACTGCACCTCAATACTCGTCTACCTTCAGGTAGCTCAACTAAATCCCATGTTTGGTTCTTCAGAAGGGATTCCATCTCTTCATTCATAGCCATCATCTACCTTTCAGCTTCAGAACAGGAAATTGCTTCTTGATAAGTGGTTGGTTTGAATGAATTGATTTCTTTTGCTACATGTAGCACATAAGACACTATATCAAAGCCATATCTTTCAAGATCTTTGATTTTTCATTGTGACTTTTTGAGTGTTATGGTTTTGGGTTACTTCAGATGGTTTTGACTCATCCAGTCAATTCACTCGATTGGTGATGAATTTTGATGTTGAGGGTGCATTTTAAGATCTTGATCAGTCTCATCAAGTGCTTTAAATTGCTTCTAATTATGGAGCTTTCAAACTCCACCTGCTTAGTGACATCCTCAACCTTGCCCAAATCTTCATCAGGTTTAGAATGCAACATAGAGAGTTCGTCAAATATGACATCTCTACTAAGAATGACCTTTCTTTTAGATGGTGATGAGACTCAAAATCCTTTGACTCCACCTCCATAGCCCATAAAGAATCCCTTCTTGGCTTTGGGCTCTAACTTACCTTCACTTACGTGATAGTAAGTCAGACATCCAAACACCTTCAACATTGAGTATTCAATTGGTTTGTTAGACCATACCTCAATAGAGGTATTGAAGTCTATGGTAATGGATTGTGAGCGATTCACGAGATAACATGTTGTGCTGACTGCCTTAGCCCATAAACTCCTATTCAATCCTAAATTGGATAGCATAAAATACACTTTCTTGCTATGTCTTCATCTTTATAGAATTCATTGAATTCAGTAGAACAAAAAATTCAAGCCATTGTCAATCCTAAGACATTTTACTATTGTTCTTGTCTGATTTTTCATAAGAATCATCCAATGCTTGAAAAATTTGAAAGCTTCAGATTACTGCTTCATCATGAATACCGATGTGTAAAAATATGCTTGCACAAGGGAAAGTGTACCATACATAGTGATAATAGTGGACTAAAAGTCCAGATATCGAACCCTAAGGACCAATTGTGTTCCCTATTAGTCAAAATTATTAAACTAAATAGTTGCATTAATAAAAAAAGGAATTGAAGTATTTTGTGGTTTTGGTTTTAAAGGAAAACAATTAAAATTCGCAAAAAAAAAAGGTTTGAGTGATATTAAAAGTGACTAAGAATTATGATTCACTGGTACCAATTTTCCCATAATCCTAGTTCTAATGAAGTTCCTTGTACAATTAATTATTGATTCCCAAAATTAACTTAAGTCTATGACCAAGGTCATAAGATGATCTTTGCCTTAAATCAATACTCCAATGGTCATGGATATATCAATTTAAGATAAAGGATATTAACAATTATAAGGATGACCAATTAAAAATTAATTAATCTATCGAAGATTACCTAAACAGTTTGATCATGCAATTTGGTGTAAAACATTCTCTACCTAGGTCTACTAAACACATACAAATAATTACCACAATACATTCGATTAAACATAGGATTGATCAATACCCATTTAAACAATAAGAAAAGGAGTAGAGAATTAATTAACAAAAAGAACATTGAGAAATTCCATTATGAACAGAGAAATGGGTACAATTGGATAATTACATCATAACCCTTAAACTAGGGGAATTATCCATTCATGGTTACAGCCAAACTAGAAATCCTATATGAAATACACATAAACATACCAATAAGGTAGGAACGATGATCACAATCCATCCTCATAGTGTTGACCACGCTTTATAGCTCTAAAAAATTCTCAAGGTTCTCTCAAAATTCATAAAAAGATAAAAATGATCAAAGGATAACTTTTTTACAACGTTCAGAGCCCTATTTATAGCTTCCTAAAAGAGATCAGTCTGAAAAGGTGCACTATAGCCATGGTTGTAAAATAGTGACGTTGAAGCTCTGGGGCATTATGGATTGACTATGGTCTCATTGTTTACCACGACCGTGGTGGAACTTACCACGGCTGTTGTTGGATGGTTGACGCTATTCTGGAGGGCAGTTATGCTCTTATCATGGTCGTGTTGCTTACCAAGGCCGTGGTAAATGTACCACGACGGTTATCAAGTGCAAAGTCTTCAAATCTTCATAAAATCATGAAACTTCCAACTCTTTCACTCAATTGAATGACTATACTTGTGTAATACAAAACTAGTTCAAACGTGAGTTTTGCCAAGAAAATGCATGTAAAGGACACAAAAACTCACACAAAATATTTCTCAAAAAGTGGTTTATCAAATACCAACGTCATCCTAGAATAATCATCGACGATGAAAAGGAAATACTTTGCCTTTCCTAGTGATGGAACTCTCGAAGGCCCCCAACAGTCAGAATGGACGTAGTCCAATATAACCTTTGTAGTGTGGATAGTCTTTGGAAACTTCGTCCGATGTTGCTTCCCATAGATGCAATATTCATAAAACTGAAGAGGTTCCACTTTGTGATTTCCAAGTAAGCCTCGCTTGCTTAGAATATCCATGCCTTTTTCACTCATGTGGTCGAGACGCAAATGTCATAGAGAATTATTAGACAAGCCATTAGATGCATGGCTTCCAGACGGTGAAACAGTAGAGGCAGAGCTTGTCACAGTGGACCCCTAAAAAATGTACAAATTTCCTTACGTAGTTCCCTACATTACCATAGACTTCCTTTGCCTTATGATCTTCATAAGTTCACCTTCAACCCAATAAGGAAAACCTTTTAAATCCATGGGACCCATAGATGCAATATTTTTCTTAAGCTTTAGAATGTGACAAACTTCAATAAAGGTTCTAACAACACCATCATGCATTCTGATTTATACAAAACCTATACCAATAGACTTACAAGGATCATCATTACCCACGAGAACGTTACCACCAGACTTCTTCTTATATGTCACAAACCAATGTCTGTGTGGACACACATGAAAAGAACAACTTGAGTCTAGTACCTATAGTTCAAAATGTTGTTGTAGTTGTTCACCAACAACCAGAACCAAATTGTTTTTTGACGAGGAGTCATTCTGAACAAGAGCAGCAACAAAATATTTCTTTGCTTTCTTTGGATAGTCTTGCATCCAATGACCTAATTTTTTTGCAATAATTACATGTGTCTTTTGGATCAATTTTTCTCTTCTTGCCACCTTTGTCTTTCTTTTTTTCCCCTTTAGTCAAATCAGTCACCAATAATCTAGACGCAAAGACTTCATCACCATTCCTAGTCGCCTTTAGTCGAAGCTCTCTATAATAGAGATTGGACTTGACTTCTTCAAGTGTAATGGAGTCCTTGCCTACACTAAGAGAACTCACAAAATTCTCATAGGAGAGAAGGATAGATGCTAATAGAATCATTTTTAAATCTTTGTTTCCATCTTGAAATCAATGTCGCGTATCTCCATCAGAATAGAGTTTAGGTCACTAAGATGTTCCTTTAGTGGTGTACCTTCCTTCATTAAAAAGCCAAACACATGTCGTTTCAGAAGAACCTTATTGTAGATTGATTTTGTCATGAAGAGTTTCTCCAATTTGAGCCAAAGCCCAACAACAATCAGTTCTTCAAAAACTTCATAAAGAACCTCCTTAGATAAATATAAGAGAATTAGCGAATGCACATTTTCCTCTTATAAGTCAAGAAATGACTTATCAGTCTTTGATGATTGACCAAAGAAAGAAGCCCAAATGCTTTGTTCTTTCAACAAGGCTCACTTCTTGTGCGCCAAAGGTTGAGTTATTCTTCCATGTGAATTTCTCAATCTTGATTGTGTTGACCATCTTCTTGGATAGTATCTTGAAGACACAACATGAACAAATAATAAATAGAATGGTTGATCACTAATGACTTGATCTACCACGAAATAGTTGCGGAACTGATCTTGAACCGAAGCTTTGATACCAATTTTTTGGGAAGATTTGAGAAATTCTATTTAGATAGGGAAACTCAAATGATAGAAGAAGAAGAGAGATATCGTGCAAAATTGTTAAGTTTATTGCGAATAACAAAATTTACAATGAAGGAGTTCAAAACACTCTCAAACTCTCTCTGAACCTAGAATACATAGCTCTTTATAAAGGAGATAAGAACTAATTGTCTAACTGAAAATGGTTACAATAGAAAAATAGAAAACAATAATAGTTACAACATGTTGGACAATGTAGAAGCAAGCTTCATGATGATGACTCAAGTAGGAGTCAAGTAGTTTTGGTGATGATAAAAAGCCCAAAAGAACCTAAAAGAATGATTTCAAGATTGAGTCAACAAGTTCAAGATCAAGATTGATTTCAAGATTCAAGAAAAGACATAAAGAAGAATCAAGATTCAAGAGAAGATGAATTCAAGATTCAAGAGAAGAAATCAAGAAGCAACAAGTCAAGACTTCACAAGGGAAGTATTGAAAAGGATTTTTCAAAAACCAAACATAGCACAATTATGTTTTACAAAATGAGTTTTCTCAAATTTTTCTAAGTTACCAGAGTATTTACTCTTTGGTAATTGATTACCAGTTTCCTGTAATCGATTACCAGTGATAGAATTTGATTTCAAAAATCTTTTAACTGAATTTGCAATGTTCCAAATATTTTTTAAATAATGTAATCGATTACAATATATTGGTAATCGATTACCAATGTATCTGAACGTTGAAATTCAAATTCATTTGTGAAGAGTCATATCTTTTCATTAAAAGCATTGTGTAATTGATTACATGGTTATGGTAATCGATTACTAGTGACAAGTTTTGAATAAAAGGTCAAGAAATGTAACTCTTCCAATGGTTTTTCTCAAGATTTTCTCAAGGTTATAACTCTTCCAATGGTTTTCTTGACCAGACATGAAGAGTCTATAAAAGCAAGACCTTGACTTGCATTCAAATAACTTTTGAATATCTTTTGATAACTTTTGAACTTCTTTGAACAACTTTTGAGAAATCTTGAAACCTTTCCTACTCATCTTTCTTCTTCTTCTTCCTTTGCCAAAAAGCTTTCTATGTTTTCTGTTTTCCAAACCTTGTTCTTCTACAGAAAACAAAAGTGTGCTATATCTTTTCATTCTCTTCTCTCTTTGCCAAAAAGAATTCAACAAGGACTAATCCCCTGAATTCTTTTTGTGTCTCTCTTTTCCCTTTTCCAAAAGAACGAAGGACTAACCGCCTAAATTCTTTTGTGTCTCCCTTCTCCCTTTTCAAGAGAATTCAAAAGGACACAGTCTGAGAATTCTTTTGATTCTTCCCTTTTCCTTAAACATAATATTTCAAAGGGCTAACCGCCTGAGATATCTTTTGTTTCCTCTTACAAAGATTCAAAGTACTAACCGCCTGAGAATTCATTGTCTTAACACATTGGAGGGTACATCCTTTGTGGTACAAGTAGAGGGTACATCTACTTGGGTTGTTGTAACTGAGAACAAGAGAGGGTACATCTCTTGTGGATCAGTTCAAGTGAAGGGTACATCCACTTGGTTATTGAAAGAGAACAAGGGAGGGTACATCCCTTGTGGATCTTTGCTTGTAAAGGATTTTACAAGGTTGAAAGAAATCTCAAGAACTGGTGGTTGCTTGGGGACTGGATGTAGGCACAGGTTATTGCCAAAGCAGTATAAAATTCTTGTGTTTGTCTTCTTCTTCCCTACACTTTTTTATTTCCGCTGTGCACTTTACTTTTACGCTTTACTCTTGTTTAAGTTACATAACTTAATAGTATAGCCTAATTGAATCTAGTAACATTAAGAAGGATAAGTTTTAATTAGTCAAAGTACATTAATAATTAATTCAACCCCCCCCATTCTTAATTATTTCGAGGCCACTTGATCCAACAGACAAGTGGCCTCAAAAATTTTAAGAAGGGGGGTTGAATTAAGATTTCGTTGACTATTTCTAATTAAAAATTTCCCTTTCTTAGATATTCCCTAGATTCAATTATTTCTTTAATTGTAAGTTACTCGAATAACAAATAAGGAGATGTAAACTTAAAGAAATATGAACACAACAGAAAGTAAAAGAGATCAAGGAAAGAGAGAATGAAAAACTGGATTTATACTGGTTCGGCCACAACCCGTGCCTACATCCAGTCCCCAAGCAACCCGCTTGAGATTTCCACTATCCTTGTAAATTCCTTTACAAGCAATGAACCCCAAAGGACGTTGGTCCCATGTGTTCAGTGATTACAACCAAGAAGTTATTCCCACTTCTTGCAATGAACCCTAAAGGAAGTTGGTCCCTTGTGTCTAGTGATAACAACCAAGAAGTTATACCCACTTCTTGCAATGAACCCAAAAGACATTAGTCTTTTGTGTCCAGTGATCAACCAAGAAGCAAATCCTGCTTCTTGCAATAAACCCAAGGAACATTGGTCCCTTGTGTTCAGTGTTTGCAACCAAGTAGACCTTCTCTTGAAAACAGTCACCAAGAGTAGGTCTCTTGAAAAGCTTTTTGTAAGAATGGAGGAGAGGAAGAAAATAGAATAGCACAAGTTTTTGCCTAATGAACTTTTCTTGACAAAGCAAGTGTTGAACAAAAACTCTTAGAAAGATGTTGAGAATTAGTGTTAATCAATGTTCTGAAATTCGTGTCATGGCCACATATTTATAGTCATTTGATGGTTCTTGAAGAATCATGTTAAAAGTTTTGACTCTTGGCAAAAACTAATCACTTTAAAAGTTGTGACTCTTTGACAATTTATTTTTCAAAACCAGTCACCTTAAAAGTTGTGACTCTTGACAATTTCTTCAAAACTAGTCACTGGTAATCGATTACCATTATGGTGTAATCGATTACACAATTTATTTTATCAAAGGTTGTGACTCTTCATGTTGAAGTTTGAAATCCAATGTTCAGAACCACTGGTAATCGATTACAAATATTGTGTAATCGATTACACTATTTGGAAAATATTTTGTCACAAGTTGTGACTCTTGAGATTTGAAATTCAACGTTCAAAAACATTAGTAATCGATTACATGCCCATGGTAATCGATTACTACTTTGTAAAACAATTATAAAATTGTTTTGGGCTTCTGGTAATCGATTACTGCCTTATGGTAATCGATTACTAGAGAATAAAAACTCTGGTAAAAGATTTTTCTTTGAAAAATTATTTTGGACAAATTGTGCTATTTAATCTTTTCTTTGAAAAATTCTTTTTATACTTATCTTATGCTTTTCTTGAGGTTCTAGCATATCTTGAGTCTTCTCTTGAATCTTCACTTGAATCTTCTTGATTTCTTTAATCTTGTTTGAATGTATCTTTGATTCTTGAAACTTGCTTGAATCTTGATTCTTGACTTGAGTCTTTTGGCATCATCAAAATAAGCTTGGAAGCTTTACTTCCACAATCTCCCCCTTTTTTATGATGACAAACCTGAAATCAAGAGAATACATGCAAGATTTGTTCTATCGTTCACTCATCTCTGTCTCCCCCTTTCTTTTTGAATTCATGCTTAAATTTAAATTATGTTCTTGATTTCTAAAATACTCATTTTTCTCTCCCCCTTTGGCAACATCAAAAAGGCCAAAGTTCGTGGATGTAATAATAAACATATATCATATGCTAACAAACATAGCAACAAGACAAAAACACAATGAACACCTATTTATCTAAGTCACTAGCATCTAAAAGACCAAGTTCACTTCTAATGGCAAAGAATGTTTCCTTTGGGAGAGGTTTGGTGAAGATGCCAACAAGTTGATTTTTAGTATCTACAAATTCTAAAACACAATCACCTTTAAGAACATGATCCCTTAAAAAGTGATGCATAATCTCTATATGCTTTGTTCTAGAATGTAGTACTGGGTTTTGGATAGATTAATGGCACTGGTATTGTCACACTTAATGGGTATGTGATCAAGAATAATTCCATAATCAGACAATTGTTGATTCATCCATAAGATTTATGCACAACAACTGCCAGCAGAGATATATTCTGCCTCGGCAGTGGATAAAGCAACACTATTTTCTTCTTGTTGTGCCATGAGACAAGAGCAGATCCTATAAATTGGCAAGTTCCGCTAGTGCTTTTCCTGTCAGTTTTGGATCCGGCAAAATCCAAATCAGAATAACCTATTAAGTTGTATGTAGAGTTTTTAGGATACCATAATCCTAGGTTAATAGTTCCTAAGAGATATCTGATAATCCTTTTTACTGCACTCAAGTGTGATTATTTGGGATTGGATTGAAATCTAACACACATGCATACGCTAAACATGATGTCTGGTCTACTGGCAGATAAATAGAGAAGAGATCCAATCATACCTCGATATTGTTTCATGTCTATAGACTGACCAGATTCATCTTTATCTAAGTAACTGTCGCAACGTGCCCTTCACAGGCGAGCGAGGGCGAGGCTCATGTGTGCGCTTTCCAAAGGAGGAAAGGTGCGCGGAGTCGCCACCAACGTTTATTTGTGGAAAACGTCAGAAAAACCGAAGGAAACCGGTCAAAATGAAAATTCTAAGTTCGGGAGTTGTATTTACGCTTGAGGAAGGTATTAGCACCTCTTACGTTTGTCTCAAAGGACAACAACCTATTTTTTAAAATTGTGGAATTGTGGAATTGTGTTATCTTAACTTTTATTTCTTTTTATTTTTTGAGGTCGACAAAAGCGGGGCTCTTGCTCCTACGTACCCTCATTTGGAGAGAAAATCAGACCTACGTAGTTCTTCCTTATACATGAATCAAGTGATTCTTTTTACATGAAGAGTGATCATTTAAAGGCGTTGGACCTTTAAAAATGATTCACTTTTACTTAGTAAGAAACTGAAATGATAAACTTTCAAGAAAAACCTATTTTTGTGGACGAGCTTGACTAGGCGAGTTGATTTTAGCCTTAGTTTCACTTTAGTTATTAGTCAATTCAATTAAGAATGAGAAATCCCAAAGAGAAAACGTCCGATTGATCTTACGCTTTTATTTTACTAAAAGGTATTTTTTGATTATTATATTATTATTTTACCTCTTTTTTGATTTCCAACGTGGTTACGGCACGACCGAACGGTCGGAATTCATTTTAACCAAAGTTAACGGATAATACAATTCAAACGTTCGGTGGAAATTTATTTTATTTTTAGTTTAAGCGAGAAATGACTTCGATGAAATGGCTTAAGCACATCAAAAGGGGGTATAAAAAGTAAATGAAACAAGAATAAAAATACACGAAACACAATGTGGACCACCACGGGTACATAGAATGAATCGAAAAGCTTGGTTCGAGGTACTTACCCGTTGAAGATCGAAGAACGATGAAGAATGAATGAAGAACGTCGAAGAACGGTCGAAACCTTCGCAAAATTCCTTACGGAAACGTTTTGGAAGTGCCTCGGTTTATATTTTCTTCACGGAAACAATTTTTTCAAGCAAATTCGAAAGAGAGAGAAGTGCCTAAGGGGCTGAACCCTTTTCTTCTTCACTTCCTCCCCTATTTATAGCAAAATAGGGGAGATGCTTGCCGCCCAGCTCGCCCAGGCGAGCCAGGTTGCTTCCTCCAGAAGCAACAGCCTTCTAGAGGAATCTTCTGGAAGGCCCAAGTGGGCCTGATTGTTATTTACACCCCCCTTTTTATTAAATGCACCCCCTTTTTTCTATTTTTTTGTAATTCTTTTTTCGTAACGTTACGAAACTTTACGAATTTCGTAACGATACTTATTTTCCTTCCGTAAGGTTATGAATCCTTACGGATTATGTATTTACTCCTTTTTTACCTTTCGAAGAAGTCACGGAAACTTACGGATTGTGCAAAAACACCTCCTTTCGACTTCCGCCACATTGCGGAATTGCACGGATCGCGCAAGCCTGCTTCCTTTAGATTTCTGAGACGTTTCGGGACTTCATTTATTGTGCAGCAAAGGACGCCAAGTATCCCAAAGCGGCTAACCAAAGGTTGCGTGTCATCAAGTAATAGTCCCCGGACGAAATTAGGGTATGACAGTTGCCCCTTTTTACTTACCTCTCATCGGAGATAAGAGGAAAGCAAAGATAGGACACTGATTTCGTCCGTCCTGCCCTTTTCGCGATGACGACTCTCATCTCTACTTCTTCTTTTTTCTTTTGCCCAAAACAAAATACAAACAACAACCAGAACAACAAATATAATACAGATATACACATATACACATACTTGGCGATGGAACCGATCTGGAAAACAACAGAATAACGTGCTTCCCAGTCACCAGAAACTTCGCACTTGATAATGGAGAACACATGAACAGCGCTAGGCAATGACATTCATGGTGCTCCGAACAAAGGTGGAGTATGGAGGATTGCCTTGAGGGTCCGCACTTAGGCAATCGTGGAACTCAGCTCCAAACTCGAAAGTGGAGGACACATGAACAGCCCTAAGCAATAACATTCATGTGGCTCCGGAAAAGGATGAGAATGGAGAATTGCCTTGAGGGTCCTCTCTTAGGCAATCATGGAACACAGCTCCAAGCTCAAAAGTGGAGGGCACATGAACAGCCCTAAGCAATAACATTCATGTGGCTCCGGAAAAGGACGAGAATGGAGGATTGCCTTGAGGGTCCTCTCTTAGGCAATCATGGAACACAGCTCCAGACTCGAAAATGGAGGACACATGAATGACAACGCAATTCATTCATGTGGCTCCGGAAAAGGATGAGAATGGAGGATTGCCTTGAGGGTCCTCTCTTAGGCAATCATGGAACACAGCTCCAAGCTCAAAAGTGGAAGACACATGAACAGCCCTAAGCAATAACATTCATGTGGCTCCGGAAAAGGACGAGAACGGAGGATTGCCTTGAGGGTCCTCTATTAGGAAATCATGGAACATAGCTCCAAACTCGAAAATGGAGGACACATGAATGACAACGCAATTCATTCATGTGGCTCCGGAAAAGGATGAGAATGGAGGATTGCCTTGAGGGTCCTCTCTTAGGCAATCATGGAACACAGCTCCAAGCTCAAAAGTGGAGGACACATGAACAGCCCTAAGCAATAACATTCATGTGGCTCCGAAAAAGGACGAGAACGGAGGATTGCCTTGAGGGTCCTCTCTTAGGCAATCATGGAACACAGCTCTAGACTCGAAAATGGAGGACACATGAATGACAACACAATTCATTCATGTGGCTCCGGAAAAGGATGAGAATGGAGGATTGCCTTGAGGGTCCTCTCTTAGGCAATCATGGAACACAGCTCCAAGCTCAAAAGTGGAGGACACATGAACAGCCCTAAGCAATAACATTCATGTGGCTCCGGAAAAGGATGAGAACGGAGGATTGCCTTGAGGGTCCTCTCTTAGGCAATCATGGAACACAGCTCCAGACTCGAAAATGGAGGACACATGAATGACAACGCAATTCATTCATGTGGCTCCGGAAAAGGATGAGAATGGAGGATTGCCTTGAGGGTCCTCTCTTAGGCAATCATGGAACACAACTCCAAACTCGAAAGTGGAGGACACATGAATGACAACGCAATTCATTCATGTGACTCCGGAAAAGGGTGTTGGCGGGACCGAACGGTCCACCGGGTTTTTCCACCTAATAGGATAACATACTTTTTGCAAAGAAAAATAAATCATTTGCGAGAGCACCACATCTTAGAGAAACAATATACTTGTGCCAAGGGTAATCTTCCTTGCAACCGAGAATGAAGGGCAGGACGTCAACTTCTAACTTTCAAATGAACACGCAGGGGAAACATGGGGCTAAGCTGAAAATAAATCACTCATGGTGTATAAAACTCACAAGGCAAGTGTCTTAACCTATTCCCAAACCAATAACTGCACCATGACTCTATTTTGCACGCGACTTCCTATCGAATCATAGATCAAACGTACGATCACGGACCAATAGGATTCTCTCGAGGTCAGCGTTTTTTGGAGAGGGAGCTGGGTGTTTCGGTCTTTTCCTCTTTGTTCATGTGGGGTGGGATATTGCCAGTCAAGAATGATTCTGAGTGGCAATCTGGCTTTGGAGACTTTCTATCCTCTTTCTTTCGTTGATCGAGAGTTGCTTATTTTCCCTTTTCACTTCCTTTCGATCTTTGATCGGGAATCCTTCCTTTTCTTTCTTTTGTTCTTTTCTTTATTTTCATTTTTTCTTTTCTTTCTCTTCACTTTTCCTTCCCCATCCCTTTCTTTGGGAAATTGGGTTTTAGCATTCTATTTGCTTTCCCTTGAGGAGATTCCGCGGTCCTTTGCTTCGGGGGAAAGAATGAGGATTTCCTCTTTTACAGGCCAAGGTTCAAAAAGGTCTGAGGTTGTGTTTCAACGGGGTCTTTTATCGTGGGAACCCAATCTTGATATCTGGGGTGAAACAAATCAGGGTGACAAGGTGTCGGTCTCGGGCCGAACTTCCACATTATTCCATAAGCCATGCGTGACAATGATGATTTGAAAATAACGTGCAAAATTAGTCATGGCTACAGCTAGGTGGGCACTCAAGCATCCTGTTTATGGCATCGTGACACTACGGTTGGGAATTTACACAGACAAACCCAACGTTTCCAAATTATGTTCTTTCATCAGTTCAATGCATTCATCCATCCTTATCTCGGTTCATTCCGGAAAATAAACTCTTAGCATCAGTCCCTTGTTTCCAGAAGATGCGTTTGCTCTTTACGAATGATTCATACTTCTTAACTACAACATGTCGATCTTTGCGGTCTTTCTTTCTTTTTACTTTTTGTTTTATTTTTAAATATGTTCACTAAAACTATACACTTGTGGTTCTTTATGAGGAAAATCTTTCTTTATACATCTATGACAAACTTCTTCTGTACACGCATTAGAACTCTTCTTCTTTCGTCACACGGTCTACATACAAACCCTATTTATATTCAAAGATTTTCATTTTTCCCAACACATCCTTATGGTTCACACAAAGGTTCCTTCATATACACTCGTTGCTCACCCACACAAGAATTCCTTTCCGCGCATCCTTTACACACAAAGATCCTCTATACACATTTTCCTTTTGCATACATGTATAAATAAAAACCTTTTTCTTTTCTTTATGAACATGACTTTTATTCACAGCGCTTCTTTCTTTTTATCATGATTTTGGTTCATTTTTTGATTTTGGACGACGTTCCTAAAAAATGAAAAAATCTACGCGATTTTGGAACTTCAACAAACACTATTGACAACAACGAAACAAGTACTGACGTAACAACTCAAATGATATGTATGTACAAAACAAAAGTCAATCAACACGAAACAAACGTTAGTCCCTTAGTCAAACAAAAGATAGCATACAAATGATAAATGATGGAACATACGAATTTGGGGATCCCACGGTCATGTGGCTCCGCATGCCACCAGACTCTTGGGACACGGTAACAAAAAGTGGGGTGGTCGACAAAAGCAAGGCTTTTGCTCCTACGTATCCTCAATTTGTGATGAGGAACTCAGACCTACGTAGTTCTTGATAACTGTGAGACTAAAAATAGTCTCGGTGTTTTCTTCACCAAAATGCGAACATGCTTTAGTAAAGAGACAAAACTTCCAACTTATCAGAGCAACATATGCTTTTTGGATGAAAAACAATATGTCTATCGGGGAAGAAGAGTATGCTGATGAAATTTTCTCATAACCGTAAATGAGATTTTGGATGTTAGCATTTCATTTCTAAACGACCATTTAGAGGAAACACTGGGTCCAAAAAAGATAGGAGAAAATCACTCAAAGTGTATCAATCTCACACAGGTAAGTGTTTCATCCTAATTCCGAACCATAGATATGTCATGACTTGATTTTGCAAATCATTTCCTATCAAATCAAAGATTACATGCGTGATCATGGATCAATAGGACTTTCCTTGGGAATGGGTTCTTTTGGTGGGAAATTTGGCTTTGAGTGTTTTTGGGCCTTTTCCTTTTCTGTTTTTGTTTAGTGCGGGGCGAGAAAGTCGCTAGCGCACAAGATTTTGGTTGGTAATCAAAGGGAGAGGGCCACTTTGGGTCGTGGTTTCCTTTCTTTTTTGTTTACTTGGTGACAATTCTGTATTGTTCAGATATTGTCTGGTCCAAAGACCTTTCTACATATTTCTTCTGTTTTCTTCCGATCCTTGATCGGGAATTTTCTTTCCTTTTTTGCTTTCTCCCACTCTTTGATTGGAATTTTTTATTTTTTTTTTTTATTTGTGTCTTCTCCCTTTCTTGGATTGGGAATTTTCCTTCTCTTTGTGTTTTCTTCCAAGGGTAAGGATTATGGTGAGTTGGGATTTTGGCTCAAGGCTTGTAGAACGGCTGGTCATGATACATGTCAGGATTTGGCCAGCGGTTCGGGGATAAAGGGGATGTCCCCACATTATTCCCATGATACACATGCAAAAAATGATGATTAGGAAATTTTATGAAAAACTGGTCATGCATGCACCCATGTGGACACTCAAGCATCAAGTTTTTATGGTCATGTGACACTAGAGCTCAGGATTCATTTTCCCTATTTTAAGTCAACCCAGTATTTCCAAAATATGTTCTTCTATCAATTTGTGCATTCATCCGAGTCTATCTTGGGTGTTCGAAAAACTTTTCACATCATTTACCCTTCAAATGTGTACACACATTTTTTCAAAAATTGGTTATGATCAGTAAAATCTTTCAAAGAAAAGTTGGAAATTATCTCTTTTCACAAGCATGTTGTTTTTTCAGCTAGACAACTTATCTTTCTTTTTTGTCTTTTTTTCTTATCATTTGTTTATTTCTTTTTCTTGTTTGTTTTCCATGAGGTATTTGCTACCTAAACATATGTATATTTTTGTGAGACATTTTGCTATATACATGCGTGTCCAAGGTATCTTGCTACCTAAACATACATATATATGTTTCGTGAGATATTTTTGCTATATACATGCATATCCAAGGTATCTTGCTACCTAAACATACATATATATATTTTGTGAAGTATTTTTCCTACATACATGCATATCTAAACATACATATATATATATTTTGTGAAGTATTTTTGTTTACATACATGCATATCATAGGTATTTTCACTACCTAATCATACATATATATATTTTGTGAGGTATGACTACCTTCCGAGCTTGTGCTTGTTTTATTTAAATTCCTAGGATCATGAGCAACTAGGTGTGTCCTGCTATGACTTGAGAAACAAAAAGTGATCAAATAACAAGCAGAGATTTAAAAGGTGCTAGGTTGCCTCCTAGTAGCGCTTCTTTAACGTCTTGAGCTGGACGCGTGATGGCTCGTCGGTCATTGACCTAGTATTTTGCTTACCTTTGGCTTTGAACTTGGTCGCTTATTGCTCGGCCATGGGTCGTAAGCAACACTCTAACCTTTTTGTGGATGAGCTGAGGTAAACTCTAGAGGTGATGGCGGTGTGTCTGTTGCCCGTTGTCAGCCATCCCCAGGCTGCTGTGGTGTTTAGCCCTGCGCCTGCCTGGGGACGCAGTACTTCTTGATGAAAGCTCGATTAGTAAGGGGCCTGATGCCCTTGCTGGAGGTGACAGGCACTCCGTAGAACTGACAGAGACCTGTAATTAGAGCTTGACAACTCCAAGACCCTGTTGGACTTCTTCGGGTCCACTGGGTGTTTTGCAGGCGCGATCCCTGCAAACAATAGATGAAATCAGAAATCAGTCGAGCGATGTGCATACTTACCTATGATGACGTGACCTTGCCGGGGGGAACGAGCACCCTGTAGGACTACAGAGGCCCGTAACCAGAGCTGGAAACCCCAGGGCCCTGTTGGACTTCTCCGGGTCCACTGGGTGTCTTTGTGGGTGCAATTCCTACAAACAATAGATGGTATCAGAAATCAGTTGAACCATCTGTATACTTACCTATGCCACGATGGCATGACCAACCGATACATCTGCAGGGGGAGATTGGCATTGTGGTCGCTGGGCAGAATGTTGCTAAATAGCGACGTCATCCATATCCATATAAGAGTGGTCATGTTGGTACGCATGATCCGCACTCGTCTTTTTGCAGCGGCACGGGTGAAATCTTGCCCCGGTATGCATAGTAGATGCGTGATAGCCTCCCTCTCTGGATGTGCTCGCACAGTTGGTCGCCCTCCAATATCAGGGGGTGGCCCATGAATTGATAAAAGGAAACTACTGGCCCCTTAACCGGGAGCGCAAGTCTCGGTTAAGCATCTAAGGGCAAAGGACCTTATATTCTTCTAAGGTGTGGATATGGAGCACACTGAAAATGAGGGCGCATAGCCCTCTAAAGGCGAGGGCGTGCAGCCCTCTGAAGTTCAGGACGTGCCGCCTTTTGAAGGCGAGGGAGTGTAGTCCTATGATGGCGAGGACGTGCAGTCCTCTAAAGGTGAGGGTGTGTCGCCCTTTGAAAATGGGGGACATGTAGTCCTCTGATGGCGAGGACGTGTAGTCCTCTAAAGGCGAGGACGTGTAGTCCTCTGAAGGTGAGGGTGTGTAGCCCTACAAAGGTGAAGGTACATGACCCTTTGACGACGAGGACGTGTAGTCCTCTGAAGTTGAAGACGTGTAGTCCTCTGAAGGCGAGGGTGTGCGGCCCTCTGAAGGCGAGGACGTGTAGTCCTCTGATGGCGAGGACATGTAGCCCTCTGAAGAAGATAGGTACTAGTACCCAAGGGTCCACCTTTATGAGAAAACAAGAGGTCGGCCCATCGAGAGGGCCGGTCACCCAACAAGATTGGACACGAGATGTAGGAAATCAATGCAGTTAACATGATTTTTAGGGATGCAGATGCATGCAACCTTTGTTGTGAAATTTGGTAATGCTGACCTCATATGAAACAATGCAATGCAATGGAAAGTTGTACAATGTTCATGACATTCTTTCCCTATTTTGTGATTTTGATCTTGATTTAATTTTTTTGGAAAACACAGATTGACTGTCCTTTTGAAAAAGGTGATAATTCATGCAACCTTATCTTATCTTTTGCAAATCTCTATGGGAACTACCTCAGAGTGTATGTTCTGTTTGATTTAGTCACTTTACCATTTTGGAGTGACGGCAATGGAGCTGTTTGACGTTTAGTCAATCTATTGAAATCCCAGGGCTTGTCTCCCCTTTTTTTCTGTTTAAAAACATCGACGGGTGAGAACTTTTGATCTGCCCCTATGTTCACTTGAGGCTCATGCACGATGCCACTCATTGTCCCAGTGTAAGGCTTTGAGGTACCAATTGTTATGACCTTGTAGCTGGGAACCTATTGTGTGAAAACTTCTAATCTGGCCCTAGGTTCGCTTGAGGTTTTTGCATGGTGCCTTTCATTGCCCTAGTGTAGGGCTTTGAGGTACAATCATTGTCTTTCGTCATGACCTTGTAGCAAAGAACCTATTGGGTGAGAACTTCTAACCTACCCCTAAGTTCGTTTGAGGTTTATGCATGGGGCCTTTTATTGCCCCAGTGTAGGGCTTAGAGGTACCAATTGTTGTCTTGTTTTCACAACCTCGCAGTGAGGAAGAACGAAAGATGCAGTTGATTCTTGCAAAAAGAATTTTCCAAGGACGAGAAATAGTTGAAGGATCTTTCAGTTGATGGATTAAGTCAAATGACTCCTATGTAGAAGCAAGATGTTTTGATGTCTTGATGATGCTAAAGGATCAAGTGCTTCTAAGTTTTACTCAAGACAAGAATCCAAGAAAATCAAGATATATGATCAAGTTGATCTCTAGAATCTTTAGGAAGAAGTTTCCAAATTGAAAAAAAAAAAAGGTTTGACCAAAGAATTCTATCATTTCAAATTGAGATTTTCTTTCCGGTAATCGATTACCAGCAGCTGAAAATGTTTATCACAGTCACTAGAAATTTGAATTCAAAATTTATAATATGTAATTGATTACACATGGATGGTAATTGATTATCAGCAGTTTATTGAACGTTTTAATTCAAATTTTTAAAACCTGTAATCGATTACACAAGTCTTGTAATCGATTACCAGAGGGGATTTTCAGAAAATAATTTCCAAGAGTCACATCTATCAAATGTTTTATGAATGGCCATCAAAGGTCTATTTATGTGACTTGGAAACACGAATCTAAAGAGAGTTTTCATTGCCAAAAAGTTTTATCCTCTCAAAAGATTAAGAGTTTTCTGAACTGAAATGTTTTATCCTCTTAAAAATATTCCTTGGTCAACCACTTGCATATTCAATAAGGAATTTTGATTGATCTTCATTGTACAATCTATCTCTTTTAAGAGAGATCTCTTCTTCTCTTCTTCTTATTTCTGAAAAGGGATTAAGAGACCGTGGGTCTCTTGTTGTAGGGGATTCTTGAACACAAGGGAAGGGTTGTCCCTGTGTGCATTGTTAATCCGAAAAGAGAGAGTGAAAGTTTAATTGGGGAATAATCTTTGTATCTTAATTCAACCCCCCTTTTTCTTAAGGTAACTAAGGCCAACATCCTATTCTTGATAACTCACTTCTCTCTAAAAAGACAAACTTTCCGGAATGAGGTCACATGGACGTCTTGAAAACAACAGTCAATCAAATGCTTTTTTTTTATTTTGAAACTTATTTGTTTTGAACTTTACACGTTGTTTTACGGCAGCCCCCCCAACGTGCAAGACGAGTAATCTCTGATTGAATGGTCTTGGAAGTCCAAACTCAGGAGCACAGGTCACTTGAGCAAATGGACCAATGGCTTGCACCCACATTCCGATGAAAGTTGAATAAGCAAAGATGCGTTTGTGAGAGGACGAGGGACAAAGATATCAACTTTATCCTTTTCATTTAACATTGTAACTGTGGTTTACAATAATGGTACAAACTTGAAAATCCTGATGAGCCATTAGAGACATCTAACAACAGCTTTCAAAATTGCCCCATGTGTGGCATCTCTTGTCAATGTCAGGATTTACACCCGATTCTCCTCAAATTTCAGCTAGCTCGCATCAATTAGACCTTGCATCTTATGCTTCAGGCCCCTATAATGCTCAATGGAATGCCCCGGGGCTTCTCCATGACAAGCACACGTTGCATTCGAGTCGTATTCTCGGAGAAATGGAGGTTGATGAACCTTGGCTAGGGTTATGGCTACCATTGAATTATCAAGTAGATATGGGAGCAAGTCAGCATAGGACACTGGAATTGGGGTGAATTCTAAGGCTTTCTCGCTGCAAAATTCATTTCTTGGTTGGTGTTTTGGTTTACGCTAAATGTGGTGTTTGTCATTGGAAGTGCGGTAGGTAGGCTTTGTGGTTGATTTTAGGGATGGCCTTTGTGGATAACTGGGCGGTGGGTAAGGAGAAGGTTTGTTATTGGCTGAGTAATGACATTGTTGGGTTGGTGGGAAACTTGGCTGTATTGGAATGGCAGTCACAGCACGGTTTTCTCCTTCATCCTCACCCTCTTCATTTGCCCCAGTTTTCTCATTCGTCCAAGCAGGATGACTAAATTTGCCTTTTTTTCAGACCCACACCGATCCTTTCACTGGCAAAGACCAAATCCGCAAAGCTTTAAAGGTGCGTAGCCCACCATTTTCCATAGTAGAATACTGGTAATGTGTCTACTATCATTGTCATCGTTTTTTTGTCATTGAGGTGCCACTTGAGCTGCCAGGTTCTCCACCTTTAGGCGTATTTTTTGAAAGATCCGTGCCTTCTTTTTTGCACATATTTTGTAGTTGCATCCTATCCGAAACCATATCAAAATTGTACTGATACTGCCTAATGAAGGCAACCATTAGGTCCTTCCAAGAGTGGACTCGAGAAGGTTCCAGGTTAGTGTACCAGGTAATAGCTACCCCCAGTAAGACTTCCTTGGAAGGAATGTATCAGCAATTTCTCATCCTTTGCATATGTCCCTGTCTTCCGACAATACATCTTTAGATGGTTCTCAGGGCAAGTAGTCCCCTTGTACTTGTCAAAGTCTAGCACCTTGAACTTGGGAGGGGTGATGATATTGGGTACTAGGAACAACTCTCCTAGGTTAGCAAAGGAATAATCTTCACCTCCTTTAATGGCCCTGAGCCTTTCCTCTAGATGATCCAGCTTTCCCATTTCTGCCATAGCATGAGGGTTTTTACTTGTTGTGGAATGCAAGAAGTGTAGCTGGGGGTGATATTGAGGGCCTTCCGAAGTGTTTTCAAGGGGTATACCACCAACTGCTTGCCCTTCAGTGGCATATCCAAGCCAAGGCTCAAAGTCGGCTAGATTGTGATGGGGAATTTCATGTGTCTCCCCCACGGTTTAAGAGACATGTGCATGATCAGTTTGGGGTTGCTGGCTCTCAATGGGTATAGGAGTGGAGTTATTGACATTCTTATTGGGAGTGTACGCCACATTGGGTGGCGTATAGTTGAGAGGCAAGCCATATGGCGGGAAGGCGTGCTCGTTTTGAATTTGCACATCATGGGGGCCGCCCATACTTCCCAAATCTTTGCCTACCATATCTGAGGTTGGATGATTCATTGATGCCGAATGGGGACGCCGGGTTCACCTTAGCAACAACGCTGGTAGCGGCAATTGCTACCGCATTGGCTTCCATTATCTTCTTCACGCTCATCATGGCCTCCATCATTGCGGCCATTTGCTCTTTCATGGCCTCCATGTCGGCCTCCATCTACTCTTGTACCTCCTCCGCTTTACCCATTACTCTAGCTCTAGCACAGGTTCGGTGAGGGCACCGTAAAGCATGTTTTTTTTTCTTTTTTATAACAATGATTAGGTTCTCTTTTTCTTTTCAAGGAAAGAATGCAATGAGCAATGCAACCAATGAACAACATGGATGTATGCAAATGATGCACAATTGAAGTATTGCGAATTTTTACACAGGATATAGGGTTGAATCAATTTAGATTTTCAACATGGTCCATGACATCTCCGTCAAGGTGAAACTGGAAGTAACAGGGACATCGACAGCCCTAAATGTGTTTGGCAGTAGACGAAGGAGCGATGTAACATGATCCATCTTTTGCCCCAATTTTTTTGCAAGATGGTTACTTTCATACTTCAACTTGACTCGATGAACCTTTTCGTAAAAGCACGAGCTTGGTTCAACCCTATAAACCAGAGAATGGCAATTTGGATCGCCAATACTTCAACAACATTTCATAGGGATGAAAGACTCGAGAATACGCATGCTATGCATGGAAAATGTAATTATGAGATTGAGATGCCCGAAGAAACATCCTTTCTTAGTTAACCATGCATTAGGTACCATGTTCAATCATTTTGTTTTGTTGTTTGTGTGTTTTTTTTAATTTTAGAAATGGGTTTATGATCCCAACATGGTTGGCTCATGGTACTTAACACATGCAACTAAGAATGCATCATGAATTTTCATGCTTCCCTCTTTTTTTTTTTTTTTTGTAGAGGAAAATGCAAGGGTCACGCATGAGCAAACATGAAAACAATTAGTATGCAATTTGTAGATCAAAAAAGTTTGTTGGACGCATATGCATGATGATGCAATGACTCATGCAAAATGTGATGCTGGAATATGATAACGAACAAATGTAGGAACGATATGTTCATTATGATGCTGAAGAGATGTTTATGCGATGCATGATATGAATGCATTTACGGACACGAGAGCCCGGAAAATCATCTCTCCTTAATTGCGCATTTGGGGGCACAGTGCCCCATGTGTGCAGTTAAGAAGACGATATGGATCTTCCGGCTTCCCACGACAAAAGACGAGACCCACATACAACGCATGTGTGACGGTATGATGCAGATGCACATGCATGAAACGGAAAGAAAACAACACAAAGGGGTAATTCACACATACGAGACTGCAGAGATCCAACTTTAATGCTACGTTTTGGGCATGATGGCGCCTCAACGTAGTATTAAAAAGGTTACGTATTACTCTAAAGAAACCAAACATTACTAGCAAAATTATAAACTAGTGCTACTTACCAAAAAATGCATGAGAACGAATGGCACGGAGCGTGTTTGCTCTTTGCCCCTATTTGGGAACCTATAGGACAATATCTAGGGGTCTCTAATAACTACTCCCCAACAATTCATAACTCACACGGCTGTTTTCTAGAGGTATCATCACTCAAGATAATAATATTGTGGCGGCATGGAATACCAGCGACAACACATTATAAAGAGAGAAAGCTCTAGACGAGGTTTCACTATTATCAAGCAAGTCGGAGACCTAGCATGATGATAGATTCACCTCCACTCCTTAAATTCCCATGAACCCGGGTATAAGGCCCCTTTTTTTACTCAAACCCGTGGGTGCTTAGAATGCAGTGTAAAGAATGCAAAATAGACAACAGTTATTTACATTTTACACAGTTCAACAAAATGCACACACAAAGTTTCACAAATCCACAATTCCTTAAAATAGGCCTAACTCACAAAAAAAGTCCCCAGTGGAGTCGCCAACTGTCGCAACGTGCCCTTCGCGGGCGAGCGAGGGCGAGGCTCATGTGTGCGCTTTCCAAAGGAGGAAAGGTGCGCGGAGTCGCCACCAACGTTTATTTGTGGAAAACGTCGGAAAAACCGAAGGAAACCGGTCAAAATGAAAATTCTAAGTTCGGGAGTTGTATTTACGCTTGAGGAAGGTATTAGCACCTCTTACGTTTGTCTCGAAGGACAACAGCCTATTTTTTAGAATTGTGGAATTGTGGAATTGTGTTATCTTAACTTTTATTTCTTTTTATTTTTTGAGGTCGACAAAAGCGGGGCTCTTGCTCCTACGTACCCTCCTTTGGAGAGGAAATCAGACCTACGTAGTTCTTCCTTATACATGAATCGAGTGATTCTTTTTACTTGAAGAGTGATCATTTAAAGGCGTTGGACCTTTAAAAATGATCCACTTTTACTTAGTAAGAAACTGAAATGATAAACTTTCAAGAAAAACCTATTTTTGAGGACGAGCTTGACTAGGCGAGTTGATTTTAGCCTTAGTTTCACTTTAGTTATTAGTCAATTCAATTAAGAATGAGAAATCCCAAAGAGAAAACGTCCGATTGATCTTACGCTTTTATTTTACTAAAAGGTATTTTTTTATTATTATATTATTATTTTACCTTTTTTTTATTTCCAACGTGGTTACGGCACGACCGAACGATCGGAATTCATTTTAACCAAAGTTAACGGATAATACAATTCAAACGTTCGGTGGAAATTTATTTTATTTTTAGTTTAAGCGAGAAATGACTTAGATGAAATGGCTTAAGCACGTCAAAAGGGGGTATAAAAAGTAAATGAAACAAGAATAAAAATACACGAAACACAATGTGGACCACCACGGGTACATAGAATGAATCGAAAAGCTTGGTTCGAGGTACTTACCCGTTGAAGATCGAAGAACGATGAAGAACGAATGAAGAACGTCGAAGAACGGTCGAAACCTTCGCGAAATTCCTTACGGAAACGTTTCGGAAGCGCCTCGGCTTATATTTTCTTCACGGAAACAATTTTTCCAAGCAAATTCGAAAGAGAGAGAAGTGCCTAAGGGGCTGAACCCTTTTCTTCTTCACTTCCTCCCCTATTTATAGCAAAATAGGGGAGATGCTTGCCGCCCAGCTCGCCCAGGCGAGCTCAGCTCGCCCAGGCGAGCCAGGTTGCTTCCTCCAGAAGCAACAGCCTTCTGGAGGAATCTTCTGGAAGGCCCAAGTGGGCCTGATTGCTATTTACACCCCCCTTTTTACTAAATGCACCCCCCTTTTTCTATTTTTTTGTAATTCTTTTTCCGTAACGTTACGAAACTTTACGAATTTCATAACGATACTTATTTTCCTTCCGTAAGGTTATGAATCCTTACGGATTATGTATTTACTCCTTTTTTACCTTTCGAAGAAGTCACGGAAACTTACGGATTGCGCAAAAACACCTCCTTTCGACTTCCGCCACATTGTGGAATTGCACGGATCGCGCAAGCCTGCTTCCTTTAGATTTCTGAGACGTTTCGGGACTTCATTTATTGTGCAGCAAAGGACGCCAAGTATCTCAAAGCGACTAACCAAAGGTTGCATGTCATCAAGTAATAGTCCCCGGACGAAATTAGGGTATGACAGTAACAACCAGTGCTCATGGGTGTGGCCATGTGCTTTGAAGTTTCCATCCCAAATCTTTTGATCAGTTCTTTGCAGTACTTGGCTTGGTTGACAAATATGCCTTCGTTGGTTTGCTTAATTTGTAGCCCAAGGAAGTAGTTTAAATCTCCCATCATTGATATCTCAAATTCACTTTGCATATCAAGAGAAAATTCCTTGCACAGAGAATCATTAGTGGATCCAAAAATAATATCATCAACATATATTTGAACTAATATAATATCATCATCCTTTTTTCTTTATGAACAGAGTGGTATCCACTTTTCCTCTAGAAAAGTTTTTCTCTATGAGAAATTTGCTTAGTCTTTCATACCATGCCCTAGGGACTTGTTTTAAACCATATAGTGCCTTTTTCAATCTATAAACATGATTTGGCTTATCTGAATTTTCAAAACTTGGGGGTTGTTCTATATTTACTTCTTCTTGAATTAGGCCATTTAAAAAGGCACTTTTAACATTCATTTGATAAAACTTAAAATTCATAATAGATGCATAAGCTAAGAGCATTCTAATGGCTTCTAGTCTTGTAACAAGAGCATAAGTTTCTTCATAATTTGTTCCTTCTTTTTGATTATATCCTTTTGCAACTAACTTGGCCTTATTTCTAATGACTATGCCATGTTCATCTAACTTATTCCTAAATACCCATTTTGTTCCTATAATAGGGTAGTTATGTGGTTTCTCAACTAGTTCCCAAACATTATTTCTCTCAAATTGATTTAACTCTTCTTGCATAGCAACTATCCATTGATCATTTATTATGGCTTCTTTTAAGTTTTTAGGTTCTATCATAGAAGCAAATGCCATGTTATTGCATAAATCTTTGAGAGAGTGTCTAGTTGCTACCCCTTTAGAGATATCACTAATAATGTTGTCAAGAGGATGATTTCTAGAAGCTTTTCACTACTTTGGAAGATCATTGTTTGCTTGAGTTTCGTAGTTTTGAGAATCCTCATTGTTTTCATCTCTTTTCCTTTTAGAATCCCTTTCATGAGTATGTATCTCTTCTAAGAAATCTGAAACATCATCTAACACATCCTTTCTTGGAGAAATAACATTAGACTCATCAAAGGAAACATGAATGGATTCTTCAATATTCATAGTTCTCTTATTGTATATTCTATATGCTTTACTATGCAAGGAATAACCAAGGAAGATTCCTTCATCAGCCTTGGCATCAAACTTTCCTAAGTTTTCTTTTCCATTATTTAATACAAAACATTTGCAACCAAAGACATGTAAATGTGAAATATTTGGTTTTCTACCATTGAATAATTCATAAGGAGTTTTATTTAAGATGGGTCTTATTAAAGCCCTATTTAGGATGTAACATGCAGTGTTGACGACTTCCGCCCAATAGTATTTTGGAAAAGGAGTATTATTTAATAGGGTTCTTGCTATTTCTTCTAAGGATCTATTTTTCCTTTCAACAACACCATTTTGTTGAGGAATTATGTTCAATGCAATATTCATCACAAAACATTTCAAATTCTTTATTTTCAAATTCTCCCCCATGATCACTCCTTATAGAAATAATTTTGAGATTTTTCTTATTTTGAATAACTTTTGCAAGTTTCCTAAATGCTTGAAATGCATCATTTTTACGAGTGATGAACAATGTCCAAGTAAATCTAGAATAATCATCAACTATGACAAGTTCATAATAACTTCCACCAAAACTCATGACTCTAGATGGACCAAACAAATCCATATGTAATAATTGTAAAGCCTGAGTAGTTGAAACAATATTTTTGGATTTAAATGATGCTCTAGTTTGTTTTCCCTTTTGACATGCATCACATAGCTTATCTTTTTCAAATTTTAGTCTTGGCAAGCCAACAACCAAATCTTTTGAAATTAATTTGTTTAAATGTTCCATATTTATGTGAGCGGTCCTTTTATGCCATAGCCAAGGATCATTGTCTTTGCTAAGAAAACATTGATTATCATCTGATTTTTGTTTTAAATCTAACATGTAAACATTATTTTCTCTAAATCCTACATGTTCTATATCCTTATCATTTCATGTTTAATGACACATTTTTGACAATCAAATGATACCTTATAACCTCTATTACATAATTGACTAACACTAAGCAAATTATGCTTAAGCCCTTCAACAAGTAAAACATTTTCAATAGAGGTTGAAGAGTTCGTACCTATTTTTCCAACTCCAAGAATTTTACCTTTGTTGCTGTTGCCATAGGTTACATGCCCGTTTTTCTTAGGAGAGATAGTTGTGAACTTCGAGACATCTCTCGTCATGTGTTTGGAGCATCCGCTGTCTATGTACCACTTTTTCTTCAAGGGCTCCTCCTTATTGCTTTCATGATTCTTGGTCATTAAGCATACGTTTGCTTGCTCTTTCTCATTTTGATTAAGTCTTTGCAATTCTATAATGGCAGTTACCATGGAATTTCCATCTGGGAATAAGAAATTTGTTGAGGCCATATTTCTTGAAGTTTCTAAACTTTCTACAAGAAACCTGCTCTGATACCACTTGTTGGACAAGTGGTCTCAGAAAATTTAAGAAGGGGGGGTTGAACTAAGATTTCGTTGACTATTTCTAATTAAAAATTTCCCTTTCTTAGATATTTCCTAGATTCAATTATTTCTTTAATTGTAAGTTACTCGAATAACAAATAAGGAGAAGTAAACTTAAAGAAATATAAACAAAACAAAAAGTAAAAGAGATTAAGGAAAAAAAGAATGCAAAACCGAATTTATATTGGTTCAACCACAACCCGTGCCTACGTCCAGTCCCCAAGCAACCCGCTTGAGATTTCCACTATCCTTGTAAAATCCTTTACAAGCAATGAACCCCAAAGGACGTTGGTCCCCTATATTCAGTGATTGCAACCAAGAAGTTATTCCCACTTCTTGCAATGAACCCCAAAGGACGTTGGTCCCTTGTGTCCAGTGATAACAACCAAGAAGTTATACCCACTTCTTGCAATGAACCCAAAAGACGTTGGTCTTTTGTGTCCAGTGATCAACTAAGAAGCAAATCCTGCTTCTTGCAATGAACCCAAGCAACGTTGGTCTCTTGTGTTGAGTGTTTGCAACCAAGTAGACCTTCTCTTGAAAACAGTCACCAAGAGTAGGTCTCTTGAAAAGCTTTTTGTAAGAATGGAGGAGAGGAAGAAAATAGAATAGCACAAGTTTTTGTCCAATGAACTTTTCTTGACAAAGCAAGTGTTGAACAAAAACTCTTAGAAAGATGTTGACAATTAGTGTTAATCAATGTTCTGAAATTTGTGTCATGGTCACATATTTATATTCATTTGATGGCTCTTGAAGAACCATGTTAAAAGTTTTGACTGTTGGCAAAAGCTAATCACTTTAAAATTTGTGACTCTTTGGCAATTTATTTTTCAAAATCAGTCACTTTAAAAGTTGTGACTCTTGACAATTTCTTCAAAACCAGTCACTGGTAATCAATTACCATTATGGTGTAATCGATTACACAGTTTATTTTATCAAAGGTTGTGACTCTTCATGTTGAAGTTTGAAATCCAACGTTCAGAACCACTGGTAATCGATTACAAATATTGTGTAATCGATTACACTATTTTGAAAATATTTTGTCCCAAGTTGTGACTCTTGAGATTTGAAATTCAACGTTCAAAAACATTGGTAATCGATTACATGCCCATGGTAATCGATTACTACTTTGTAAAACAGTTATAAAACTGTTTTGGGCTTCTGGTAATCGATTACTGCCTTATGGTAATCGATTACCAGAGAATAAAAACTCTGGTAAAAGATTTTTCTTTGAAAAATTATTTTGGACAAATTATGCTATTCAATCTTTTCTTTGAAAAATTCTTTTTATACTTATCTTAATGTTTTTCTTGAGGTTCTTGCATATCTTGAGTCTTCTCTTGAATCTTCACTTGAATCTTCTTGATTTCTTTAATCTTGTTTGAATGTATCTTTGATTCTTGAAACTTGCTTGAATCTTGATTCTTGACTTGAGTCTTTGGCATCATCAAAATATGCTTGGAAGCTTTACTTCCACACAACACACTCTATGTTAATAACCACCAGACTGGATGCTCCCTTCTACGTGACTGGATGCTCTTCCAGATTACAGAAGATTGGACGACCAATACAGAAGACAAGAGTATTGGACTAGACAACCAAAGTTGTTGTCCACCCTATCTCTATCATGCATCATCCAACAATCAACACCTTGCTTTATCTCCAATCTCTGAGAATGATTTACAAACTAAAGTGTTTGAATTTAGTCTCCTTAATGGTGGTTGGAATTATTAGAAATTGTTTTTTGTCCTTCCCCCCAGGTTTGTAACTTCATTGAGGCTCTAGTTCCTCCATCTAACACCAGTAGAGAAGAAATCCTTGTTTGGGGTTTCAATCCTGATGGTAATTTCTCTTTGTCATCGGCTTAGCACTTTATTGTTGATCCTTTTAGTACTAGTTAGCCTCCCCGAACAACATATCATCTTCTTGTGGAAAGCTATGCGGCAAACCCTTCTTAGTAATGAGTTCAAAGACATTTGTCAAATTCTGATGCTTGTGTCCTTTGCAATGGCGTGACTGAATTAATTTTACATTGTCTTCGGGACTGTTTTGTTGCTAGACAAGTTTGGCTTTCCCTTACTGATGACTTATTTAATCTTGTCTTATGTGATTGGCTTTCTCAGAATTTGGAGAGCCACGTTCCTCATTTTAATGGAAGATGGTGCCTGGTTTTTGTTGTTACATGTGTCAGCCTTTGGAGAAATAGAAATGACTTCATTTTTTCCAACTTTTCTTTCTCAACCGCAAATATTGTTCAAAGACTTCATAAGGAAGTTGATATCAATGGCTCACTACAACTTATGGCGATTTTTCTTGCCCCTTCTGCTCTTATTTTTTAAGATGCTGGTTGAATTTGATTCCAAATTTGTTGTCAACTTGTTGAAGTTTGGTTGCCTATTCTTTCATAGGTATGCTCAACTGGTGGATCTCATCCTGGCTAAGGCATCCTCCTATCATGATATCCCTTGGAATCATGTCTTTAGATAACCCAACCAAGTGGCAAACTGCTTTGCTCATCATCGTTTAGATGTTGATAATATTTTAGTTCTTGATTGGATACCTTCCTTTTCTAGGCTTAGGGTGCTTGCTAACATTTCCTCTGTAGAAGTTCCTCGTGGGTTTTAATTGAGTTTCTCGTTTGGGGCCTTGGCCCTATTTCTATACCCCCCCCCCCCCCCAAAAAAAAATTGACATAAAAAATGGATCATTGAAAAAAATCAATTAAATGAAAGATATTTTAAAGATGATAACATTACATAATATGAAATTAGTCAACATTTACTTATATTCGAATCTAACAATAAGATATTTTTTTCTTCTTATATTCGATACTGGAGAAGCATATCATCCAACATAGTTAGAGCAATAAGTGCAAGAAAATCTTTTAAAAGGCACAATGGACACAATATGTAAAAAGCAAGTGTTAGATGCTTAGAATCTATTTGATTCATTAAAAATTATGGTATAATTTCACGTTTGATTTTAAAAAAAAAATATTAGAGGACAATATAACTTAAGCATACAATAACATGACAAAATTTGAATTTGGATCCTCTCAGGCATAAATTTCTACAACTCCCTCCAGCAACTTTTTGGACCTTAGATCAATCTCATGATACTCTCTCTCACTATCTAAAATCAAATTAGCGTACTTACCATTTATGATGTGTTTGGATGGAGCAATTCAGCAGGGGAATTCATTTTTTCAAGGAATTTAAAAGGATTCATGGTAAAATAGCTTGTTTGGATAGAATATTTGAAAAGAGATTTAATTTTTGGTATTTTTATGAATAATTTTGATTAACTAAAACAGTGGGATTTCAAATTCTCTCAAAAAATATAGAATTTGAAATTCTTTTTTCGGAGATGCTCACTCTAACTCACGTTCTTGCTCGCGACTCTTTCTCACTCAATACTCGCAATTACGGGTGACCAAAGTTTTTACGGCCAACATCGACATAAGTTGTTTTTCACTGACGTTGGTCAAGGTTTTTTTGGTCAAGGTTTTTTTGGTCATAATTGTTTTGTATGATGTCAACCAAAACTGTTTTTTGCCGATATCAGCTAAGTTTTTTTAGATGATGCTGGTTAGGGTTATTTTCTCACTAACATCAGTCATAGGAATTTTTTGCTGACGTCGGCCAAGGATTTTTTTTGTCGTTGTCATCCAGGTTTTTTGAGTTGATGTTGACCAATGATTTTTTTGGCCGACATTGGCTAGATTTTTTATACTGACATCGGTCATGACTAACTTTTGAGTAGACACCTATTAGGGTTTTTCAGTCGACGTCAACTAGGTTTTTCCAGTCAACATCAGCCAAAGCTATTTTTTTGCCAATATCGACTAGGGTTATTTTTCAGCCGATGTTAGCTAGGGTGTTTGGGCTGATGTCAACTAGATTTTTTTAGCCGACGTCAGTGTTGGATCGAGTGGCCTCAGAATAATTAAGAAGGGGGGGTTGAATTAATTATTCCTAAACCTTTACTAATTAAAAATTACTCTTTTAAGGCTTTTACTAAATTCTTAAGAGAATGAGGAGTAGAAGAGAAACTTAACAGAAAGTAAAAGCGGAAATTAAATGCACAGCGGAAAGTAAAAGAGTAGGGAAGAAGGAAACAAACACACAAGAGTTTTTATACTGGTTCGGCAACAACCCGTGCCTACATCCAGTCCCTAAGCGACTTGCGGTCCTTGAGATTTCTTTCAACCTTGTAAAAATCCTTTTACAAGCAAAGATCCACAAGGGATGTACCCTCCCTTGTTCTCTTTGAACCTAGTGGATGTACCCTCCACTAGAACTGATCCACAAGAGATGTACCCTCTCTTGTTCTCAGTCAAACCCAAGTAGATGTACCCTCTACTTGTACCACAAAGGATGTACCCTCCAATGTGTTGAGACAAAGATCTCAGGCGGTTAAACCTTTGATACTTTGTGAATGGGGATACAAAAGAATTCTCAGGCGGTTAGTCCTTTGAACACTTTTGTATTAGGGAAAGGGAAGAATCAAAAGAATTCTCAGACTGTGTCGTTTTGAATTCTTTGACAAAAGAGAAGGGAGACACAAAAGAATTCAGGCGGTTAGTCCTTTGTTCTTTTGGAAAAGGGAGAAGAGAGACACAAAAAGAATTCAGGTGGTTAGTCCTTGGCGAATTCTTTTTGGCAAAGGGAGAAGAGAATGAAAAGATGAATAGCACAAGTTTTCAAGGTTTGGAAAACCAGAAAACTTTAGAAAGCTTTTGGTACAAAGAAGAAGAAGAAGTTCAAAGAGATTCAAGGCTTGTAAAGGATTGTAATGAAATGATTGGAAAAGTATTCAAGATTCTTGAAATGCAAAACAAAGCCTTGCTTTTATAGACTCTTCATGTCTGGTCAAGAAGACCATTTAGAAGAGTTATAACTTTTAGAAAAACTTAAAACCAATTTGAAAAAGTCAAAAACCTTTTGAAGAGTTACATCTTTTGATTTATTCAGAAACAGTCACTGGTAATCGATTACCAAATAAGTGTAATCGATTACACAAAGCTTTTGAGTGAAAGGATGTGACTCTTTACATTTAAATTTGAATTTCAACGTTCAAGGGCACTGGTAATCGATTACCAAAACATTGTAATCGATTACAGCCTTTTGAAAATAATTGGAACGTTGTAAATTCAGTTTGAAAACTTTTTCAAACTCATTTTGCTACTGGTAATTGATTACACTAATATGGTAATCGATTACCAGAGAGTAAAAACTCTTTGGTAAAGGTTTGTCAAAAACTCATGTGCTATTCAAAGTTTTGAAAAAACTTTTTAATACTTATCTTGATTGAGCCTTTTCTTCATTCTTGAATCTTGAGTCTTGAATCTTGAATCTTGAATCTTGAATCTTGATTTTAGGCTTTCTTCTTGAGTCTTGAATTCTTCTTGATTCTTGAACTCTTGACTTGTTCTTGATTCACTTGAGATGTTATTTGATTCTCTTGAGTTGTTCTTTGATCTTTGAGCTTTTTGTTCAGCACCTTTGTCATATTGTTATCATCAAAACACCTTTGAATCACATTCACCATGAAGCCTTGCTTGAAGCTTTGCTTCTACAGTCAGTTAGAATTTTTTTTGCTGACATCGACTAGGGTTTTTTGGCTGACATCAGCCAGAGCTATTTCTTAACCACATTAGCTAAGTTTTTTGGTTGATTGTTGGCTAGGGTTTTTTCTGCTAACACCAGCTAGGTATTTCTGACCGACATCGGACATAACTATTTTTAGTCGACATCGACTTGGTTCTTACAATCGACATCCACCAGAGTTTTTTCGACCGACATCGGTCAGAGCTATTTTTTAGCCAACATCAGCCAATGCTATTTTATAGCTAATGTTGGGTAGGGTTTTTTGTCCGACATTGGTCAGGGCTATTGTTTAGCCAACTTCGACTATGGGTTTTTTGGCCAACGTTGACCAAACTATTTTTTAGCCGATATAGAATATATTTTTTTGTCAACGCTTGCTAGGATATCTTAGGCTGACATTGGCTAAAAATATCATTGGTCAATGTCGTTCGAAAAGACCTTAACCGGTGTCGGCCAAACAAACCCTAGTCAACGTTGGTAAAAAAACCTAGCCAACATCGGTTGAAAAATAGACTCAACCAACGTTAGCCGAAAAATAGCCCTTGTTGACATTAGCTGACAAATATTCCCGACATACTTTGACAAAAAAAATCCTATTTGACGTCGATAAAAAAAATAGTTTTGGTTGATGTCGATTTAAAAACATCATTGGTTGTGGTCAGACAAAACAACCCTAGTTAAAATTATTAATATTTTGTATTTTTAAATTATTCAAATTGAAAATTATTTTTTAATTAATATTTCAAAATTAGATTGTGTTTGTTTTCTATAAAGTTTAATATTAAAATTTTATCTATTTAAAATATAAAATTGAAATTTTGCCTATGGAGGAAATTGAATTGCCCTATCCAAGCAAAGAATTTAAAATTGAAGAAAATTGAATTGATTTATTCAAACAAAGCATTTGAAAAATGAAGGAAATTAAAATCAAAACAATTCAAATTCTAAGCATTTCAAATTTTCTGAAATTTTAAAATTCCTAATCCAAACACAAGGTTAAATTTTTAGATATTGCAATTAACTATTCGTATTATTAAATAATAAATAAAATATAATATATGTATATATAATTAAATATTAATATTAATATTATATATATATATATATAGTTATATTTATTAAACATTTATATCATCATATATATGAAAATAAATATAAGACTTAATTACTATTTTGATTCTCTAATTTATTTTTTAAGTTCATTTTAATTCTCTTGTTATTAAAAAGTTGAATTAGGTCTTTTAAATTTTAAAATATTTTAATTAGGCTATTTTATTTTTAGAAGTTTCAATTTTTTTCTTATATTTTAAAATAGATTCAATTTGGTCCCATTTAAAACCAAATTTCATCTAATTTTTTTTATTCTTTTGAGCATATGAGAGAAAAATGAGATCAAATTGAACCTATTTTTAAAAAAATAAAGGATCTAATTGAAACTTCTAAAAATAAAAAGACTTAATTAGACAATTTTTAAAAATTAGAGGATTTAATTAAAATTTTTAATAATAAAGGATCAAATTCAAATTTAAAATAAATTAGGACCAAAATAATAATTAAACCTAAATATAAATATGAATAAAATATGTATAAAATAATATCTATAAAATTAAATATTATATAATAATTATATATATATATTTAATATGATATATTTTAAATTTTTGAAATTTTTGCAGTAGGAAAAATATATTTTTTATTTTTTAAAATATTAAAAATGAATAATAATAATTACTAAAATATATATTTAATTTGAACAGATAAATCGTAATTAAATAATATGAATAGTTAATTGTAATATCTTGATGCAATTTATCTAAGGACCCAAAAGATTGCTAAAGAGAGATGGGAGCATTCCTACGGGGCAGGATTCAAATTCATAAAATCTCTAATTTTTGTTATTAAAAAAATATGATATAATTTTTTTTCTAAGACATAAAATATTAAAAAGATACATATATTTTTACTTTTCTCTTTTAATAATCGAAAAAAAAATTATCTATGTAATTATTTTAAAAAGGAAATACTGAATTTTCTTATTTTAATATCTCTCTTTTATTTCGATAAACACATTAAATTTAATATAAATTACATTAAATAATTAATATTATAATAATATTTTAATAAATTTTATATTATTTTACTTGTAGTATCCATTATTTATCAAATGATATACAAAATAAAGTATTATCCATTAACTTGTATATTTGTTTAGTGTTGTTCTTCATGTCCTGTCAAATACCATGTAAATACAACTTTTAGATATTTTTTTATGTAAACCCTTATTTTTGGACATTTGGACCATCTAGATTTCTTTCAGAAAAGATAGTTTGTCTTTCAAAATGATTTTTAACAAAATAGTTGTAAGCAAAGTCTTGTGAATATATACATTGGTGGTTAATTCACATACTTTAATAAAAAAAACACTACAATAATTTCTTCTTGTTATCATCAAATTTTTAGAGGTTATTAGACGGTTCATACGTCTTTAGTACCAACAATACCAATATATTTGTTTATATTTATAAATTTATGATATTAGTTATGTTTACATTTTTATTTCTTACATATTAAAAAATTATCACATATATAACTTAAACTTATTTATGAAAAACATATTTAATTAAAGATAATTTGTTAGTAAGTATTCAAGTATAGGTATATATAATTATCAACTTATGTAAATTTATTTTTAGTCATATTTATTAGCTTTAAAATGACTTATATATTTGATATTATAAATTAGTCTGTATCACATTTATTATATATCTTATTATTTATTTATTTTTAAAAAATAAAAATAATTGGCTTAAATAAAATTACCTCAAGTGGAAGATATATGTGATCTTTTTATATTTTTTTGATATACAATGGTCACAAGTTTAAACTTATTATGACCTGATGTATTTTATTTTCAACCTTCCACCACTTGGGCGACCCTAGTGGGTTAAAACATGACCACTAGGAATGATGTAGTGTCTTTAATGTTTCCTCTAGGTTGACAGATGCCACAAGTACTCTTATATTTTATATTTCTAATTTTTTTATTCATCAAAGGAAAGTAACTTTAATTAATCAAATAAGTAAAACTTGACAAAAAAAATTATTTCTACCGATACTCAAACTCATATATTAATAATTTAACATTAACTTCAGCACATTAATTACTTATATTGACTCACAAGTGCTTCTATATATGTGATTTAGATAAAAATAAAAAAATCAAAATAAAATTAAAACTGAAAATCAGATCCATTCAAACAGATTAAATTGGATTGGATCATATTTAAATAATTTTTTTTTGAAACTGTGATCATATTTAAATTTTAAACTTCATCAATTGATTAACAATGAAGTAAGAAAATCAAAATCATTGTATAAGATAATTTTCTTTCTCAAAACTAATCTAATTCATAAACCCCTCACACAGCTATTAGGAAAGTAAAGAGACAAATATAAATAATTAAAGAAGTAAATAATTCGACGTTGTAGGAGTCATAACCACTTTTCTTTATCATCCTATCCTTCTTCGTCCCCCCATAGTTGCACCTGACGCATTTCTTTAACAAGTTGCCCTATTTTCTCCCTCAAGAGGCAATCTTCTTTTCCTATCCTTCTTCTTCATTCATTACTATGTCGTTTTCTATAAAAGCAGCTTTCTCTTATTATAATTGCCACCTTAATATTTTTCGTGTTTGTTATTTGTTCTGTATTTAATATGAACATAATATATGCCCTCTTTGTTTTTCTGATCATGCAATTGCCCTGATTTATTTTTTGTTCTTATCCTGATTGGTTCAACATCATTATTATGTCACGCACGTTATCATGGTGTGTTGCACTAATTGATGATAATATTTAATTGTAAAGTTATTTTTATCATATTAGCATTGTTTAAAGTATATTTTGATGTTGCATGTATTCGTTTTCGTCCAAGATTAATTCGTTCTACATATCTTTGATGTATCCCTTAAATTTTATTGGCTTCTGCTTTTATTTTTTTTCTGATGGAAGTTAATTAACATTGGTTTTTGATGTGCTTGTTAATTAATTACAGGCACCATGGAGGAAAGAGTGGGGATTTTGTTACTGATTTTGTTGGGTGCTGCTTGGGCTTGTGATACAAGAGAGCTAGCAATAATCTCTGGTAAGAGTTGTTAGATTGACATTTTTCTCATCTTTTTGCTTTTAAATTTAATTATCGTGTTTAGTGAGATGGATAGAACATACTTACGTAATTCTGCTGCGTACCTCGTACCAAATTTCTATACCACAAAGTGTACCTGGTTCTTGTAGTAATAATGTAAATAGTGATGAACCACATACCTTCTAGAACCAAATACTCATACCTGTACCATATACCCAGTAAATTAGAGATAAAATACAAGGCTTGTATTCACTCTCCTATATATTTCTTTATCAATCTTATAGGTGGAAATTTTAAGGAGTAACAGGTTAAATTTAGCTTTTAACCATCAATGGAAAACTAGAAAAAAGAAAATGCTGGCACTGACAACCAGTTATTTGTCAATAGGAAGGAAGCTTGGGCCAAATTCAAGGATGTTGTGGAAAATTTATTGCCTCTTTGATTTGAGAAACTTAATTTTTTTTTCAATACTTACAAAAATATCATCTTACTTTTACCTCATGTCCTGTTTTAAAGGATGTGTTTTTATCATTAAAACCAAAAACAAACTGCAAATAACTAATAAGGTAACATATTTTTTATTATTAGTGAAAATAATTAAAAAAAACAATTTCTTGAATGAGCATTTCTGAAAGCCCAAAATGTTCAGTGTTAAAATGTTACCTGCTCTCATTCATACCAATGAGAAAATGTTTTGCTACAAAGTATTATTGATACTTTAATTTGCGGTATCTATACCTGAGCCTAATATTGATATTTCAGTGATACATATATGTGAAGTGTCCAAATCTTTTAAAAAAATTATGAAAATTGAATATAGTGACATGAAAACGTAAAAGTATAATATAGTAATATAAAAAGTATTATTTTTTTATGAACCAAATATGAAAATTGTTCTTTTTATAGATATTTTTATGAAAGAAATGAGATTGATCATTGATAGTACCATTCTTATTTGTAAACAATAGGAAGAAATGATTTACAATTTTTTTTTTGTTTTTAGTAGTCTAAGAACACTGTTTATTCCCTTAAGCTTAATTAATGCGTGCCAATTTTATAAATTTCCCTTTGTTCTATATAAATTTAATGTATTATAGATGAAGTATGGATGAAGATTTCATATTCAAACACTTTTGATAACTTAGTAGTTAGTACAAAAGTGCCAACTGGTAAAAAATGCAACAGCTGTGCCTTAGTTCTCATTAGACCACTGAAGCAAAAATGTGACTTTACCAAACATTGTGTAAATAATATCTGTTAAAGTACAGTTATAATTTTGAAATACAAATGCAGCATCAGTACTAATTCGTGTTGTTGACATACTTCCATATGCAGAATTAAACAGAAAATCAGATGTCTGTGAACTTTGTGAGGAGTATACTGCTGAGGCACTTGATTATCTAAATGATAAAGAGAACCAGAGAGAGATTATCGATTCCCTTCACAATATTTGCAATCATATTCTCTCTTTCAAACAGCAGGTTGGTCTCCTTTCCTAGATCCATGGGTTTTTTTTTTTCCTTTAAATTTTGTAGTTATTCTCAGTTATTGAGAAAACTGACTTTAATTTCCAGTTATGCTGTTTAATACTCTACCAACAATCTGGGCTTAACTTTTGTTACAAATATGATAACTACAGTATGTTTTAGTTCTCATAAACAGAATAACTGTTAGGACATAAGGAAAAGGGTTAGGACATGGGAATATGTTAGCAGTCAGTTAGTTAGTTAGAGTGAGTTAAGTTAGCATAGATATATAAATAGTATGGTTGAAGGAAAGAAAATTCATTCAGATTTGTTAGCATTAATAAATTGAGCATTTTCTCTATTGTGAAAGGGAAAACCTTTGGAAGAGAATTCTCCACTTTTCCTTAATGCCATTCAATGATTCAAGGTTAAATACAAGAAGCATTATTTTCTCATTCTGCTTCTAGCTTCCTAACAATAACACAACCCAATTGTTTGTGGAATTTCTTTGGTGAAACTTGTTAAATAAATAAGTGATTTGAGACACAATAGTGGGACTAATAAAAGCACTTCTTAGGAACTTATAGGGTGAATGTGTGAATGAATCAGAACTTCATAGACTCTATGTTTACTAATACATGTTTTATTCTGTATTTCATAGTGCATCGAATTGGTGGATCATTATGCCCCACGTTTCTTCTTAGAAATTGCATCAGTTCAGCCTGGAGAACTCTGCAAACAGATCCACATCTGTCAATCTGCAAAGATTTCTTCAGAAGTTGAAGGAAATAGCTGTGACTCTTGCAAAGATACTGTTTCAGCCTTACTGGTTAAGTTGAATGATCCTGATACCAAGGTTAGTAATTTAACCTACTTGTGTGAAAGTTTACCTTATCCCTCCTTGATATTATGAAGAGAATTTTCTAACTTTCTTGTACCATAAATGGTTGTTGCATATTTTTTATACACTTACAAATTAGATTTTTCTTTCCTTTTTTATTTACTGGGAAAGCCTAGAAAGAATTTGATTCTGGTATATGTAGCATATGGATTTTTATGCACTACCACATTATTTCAATTGTACTATGTAATGTGCATTTTTGCCCTGTTTTGTTATGAGAAAGGTAGATATGCAAAAATAATAATAAACATATTATCAATGTTTGACATTAAAGGAGACATAAATTAACGAACTACCAGCGATGACCTACAATACCCTCTTAAAAAAATTTAAGTCTGATTTTTTCATGGACTTTTGTTTTTATTCTTACCCAAGCACTTGGAAAACTAGCCAGATGTTAAGGGAAGAGAACCGAGCCACTTAATATTTCACCGAGCATGTCAAACTACTTGATGTGAGAGTTAGGCATCCCATAATATCGAAGTCTCCATCATATTATACACTTGAAACCTTCTAGATTTTTCGTTTTTTTCCTTGAAAGCCTTTTACTATTTTTGTTTTGACCCTTCTCTGCAAATGTCTCTACTCCATGTTTTTGTCACCTTTTGTTGAATATAAAACTAACAACTTAAAATGCCAGCTTGAAATAATGGAGGCACTGTTGAAGGCATGCAATTCTATGGACAAGTTTTCCAAGAAGGTAAGAAAAATCTGGAAAATTCCATCTTTCTTTTTCTCTCTTATTTATTAAATTACCCTTGCATTTTTTTTTTTTTGAGATAAATTACCCGTGTATTCTTAAACATCATGTTGCATCCGTGTATTCTTAAACATCATGTTGCATGGAATCTATCTTTGAATCCAAAAAGTTAAGTTTCAATTTTTTATCCTGTTCTTCTCAAAAAGAAAATTTATCTTGTTGGTTAAACAACCATAGTTTGGCCCACTGTAATTTTCATTTAATGATTATCTTCACTGGTAGCTCCTTACCTAGCCAATAATTGAGCTCTAGTGTGTAAACTGATGACAGGACATTATTGTCGCTGCACCATCCAGAGGATGGTCCAACCAAATAAATGAAATAATAGTGCACTGTTGGAATTGGATAGACTTTTTCTTTTGTGGTGCTACAGCAGAGTTGTAATATATATATATATATATATATATCATGAAAGAAGGTTAAGATCAGTTAAAGTCTTGTAACAATAATAATTATTGTTTTCCTATCACAATTGGAGTTTCATTTCGATAACCTATGATAACCTTTAACATAAACTTTTATTATACAAATTTTTAAGGTCAAATTCTAATTTTGATTAAAAAAGAAAATAAAGGTATTTTTTATGATACATGCACCTATAGTATAAAAGGTTTTTTATATTTTTTAAATTTCAATCATAAATCATTATATATAAATAATTTATTAATTTTTATAATAATTATTTTAAAAATCATAATAAAAATAATTTTCGATTGGTTGATTTAGAGTAATATTGCATGCTTATTGAACTCTTAAAAATAACATCAAAAGCACATAAAAACTACATCTAAGTTCTGTTCTAAAAAATGAGAAGCTAACGTTTAGGCAGTGCAACCTGGATCAAGCATTCCCCAAAGACACTCGGTGCCACTTGAGCTACTTCTTTCTTACCTATTACTATTAGGCAAATACACTTAACAAAGAGAAACTTTGCAATGATAATTTTCATGAGCAATTTTTCCCTTCTTGACAAAGGTTTTTTTCTTAATGGTCAAATTGTTTGCAGTGCAAGAGGATGGTTTTTGAGTATGGACCTTTGATTCTTGTCAAGGCAGAGAAGTTCCTGAAAACAGCAGATATATGCACTACATTACATGCCTGCCCTGCTTCCACTGCAGTTAGCAACAAGGAAGCCTCAATCATGGAAGTGCCTTTGATTTCTGACTCTTAATCATGGGAGAAGAGTTCTATTAGATTTATGGAGCACTTATTGCTTTAGTTCTATTCCTAATGTATTTATCTACATTAAAATCCATGTGCTTGTAACCATGTGCTCCTGGTATACTACAACTACTCTCACTGAATGTCGAAGTGAAGTATATGATTTTGAGATGCCACAATTTTACATGTATTTCTTCATTTTGAATAATGCATGGCAGGCAGGCACTAAGTCAAGATGGAATGCAAGACACACTTTCGCCTTATTCCAATTAATACATTTACTGTAACTGGTTGATCCCTTCACATCTATAATATAAAAAACCTATTTAATTAAAACTATGAAAATAATATTTTTATTTCCTTTTCTCTTTACTGAAACTGGATAAGGAAAACTAATTTTCTTTGTTTTTATTTCCCTTTACATAATTCTCTTATTCTTTCTTAAATATTACGGTCTTGCTTTCTAGTCCAATAAATCCTTAAGTTAGCCTCGAAATTACATGACTAAAACATTTTAGTCCATAAATTTATTTTAAAAAAACTTTTTTGGTCTTTAACTTTAAAAGTAATTTATTTTAATATTTTTTTGGTTGTTTGTCATTGTCACTTTGCAGTAATAAAAAAGATTAAAGTAAAATTCATTTTGTAAAGCCAAAGACTATTTTTTTAGGTTTAAATGCAATTTTTTCTCCTATTTTGCTCAATCCAAAATTTTTATCCCTCAATTTAAAATAGAGACATTTGATCCTTCTATTTTAGAAAATTTAAAATTTTGGTTCTCGTATTTTAAAATAGAGACATTAGATTCTTATTTTAAAAAAATCGCAAATTTTCAATTTAGTTAAATAAAATATAAGAAATAAAGAAAATAAAACATAAACTAAACCTAGACCTAACATTCCTTTAAAATACCATAATAAAATAATTTAATTAAATAAAATATAAGAAATAAAACATAGAGAAAATTATGAATATGATTAAAATTGTAGATATCTTAAAATAAGAGACTAAATATTTTTATTTTGAAACAATAGGATCAAAATTTCAAATTTCTAAAATAGGGGACTAAATATTTTTATTTTAAAAATAAAGAGATCAAAATTATAAATTGAATAAAATACGATAACCAAGATTGCATTTAAACTTTTTTTAAAAAAATTATGGTTTTGGGATAGTGATTTTGTTTATATCCAAAGTATTTACGGATTTAAAATATGTTCTAACTCTTTGAGTTTATTTCGGTCTTTTATGTTAAGTATAGTTGTTTTTTATGGTTTTTGGTTCTCTAAGGAATTTGTTCCTCAACCAACTCAGACATCCTGAAAATCTTGGGTTAACAGCCCCAACCATGACACAAGGGATAGTTTCCTAGGAGAACTGAAAATCACTGAGGACAACCAGGCTTAGCATTAAAGGCCCGAATACACTGAACGAGACAAAATACAATTTTTTTTTTTATCGTTGAATGCTTTAGATATAGAAAATCAACTATACCAAAACACTTATAAACAAAATCGTTTTGGTATGTGAAAAAGTCTTATATTATTTAGAGTTAAGGTTAAGAATAATTTGTAAATATTTTTTTCCTTAACCCATCCAAGCTTCATTTAATAAGGACAAAATCATAATTGATTAATGAATACTAAAGCAGATAATATTTTAAATATAAAAGTGTATATCAGCTCATCACTTGAAATTTAAATTTGACTTGTAAAAAAAAAATGAGTGGGGACTCACTTATATATGAGCCTAATTAAAAGCGAGCTTGACTTGTTTTAAAAAAAACTAAAGTTTGAATTTAACTTGTTTAGCTCATTTAAAACTTAACTACTTTTTAATTCACAAAAAAATTCTTAAATTTTTTTAAACTTTACCAATTTAGTATTTAATAAATTATTTTAATATAATTATGTCAAACAAATATTTTAATAATATATAATAATCCAAAAATAAAAATATGTGTTAAACATTAATATGATATTGTGAAATCTATGTAATTATATATAACATATATTGTAGAATTTATCTAATTTTAATTTTCTCTATATATAAACAAACTATTTACTAGCTATTATATATATCGAGCTTGTAAAGCTTAAAATTGACTGATTTAGATAATCAAGCTCAATCTTAAGTTTATTTATTTAATTAAACAAATAAATTTGATCAAACATTTAACGAGTTAAATTTAAATAGTTTAAATTTAAAAATAATTTGACTCATTTACACAAATATGATGTCCTAACAATATCAATGGACTTAATGTCAGAACAAAAATGTAAAACTCAAAGAATCTTAGGTACTAATTTAAGAGTTTATTTCATATTACTCCCTTCCAATCTCAAATAACAAATATAGGCACACTCTTACTATCTTTCTTCTTTCCTATCTCAACAAATCAAGAAAAATTATAAAGAAAAACTAGTATAAAATAAGTACTAGTAGAGTAGTACATGATTGAAAATATTACTAGTTCAGACAAATAACTTCTTTAGGAAAAAATTCTTTAAAAACTATCGAGAATAAAAAAAATTAATTATATTTAAAAATAAATTTAACTGAACACAAATTTTTTCTGTTATTTTTTATTTGTCAACTTAAAAATATAACACATAAATTAGAAATATAATTAATTTGTTTATTTATATTAAAATTATTTTATTTTTAATATAATATTTGCTATTATTTTTCTTATATTGATTATGAACGTAAAAAATATTTAAAAATTAATGTAAGAAAAAAATGCCATAATAAAAATAAAATAATTAATATTATAAAAGACATGCATTAAATAAATTTATGAACGATAAAAATAATGTACCTAATTCTATGAGGTTAGTTAAGTGGGATAAAATTGTATTTAACAACTAGTTGAAGGTTTAAGTTTATTTTTATTTTTATTTTGGGATGAGATAAATATAAGAGAATTTTTTACGATATCCATCAACAAAAAAAATGTTGTTAAACTTTTAAGGTAGTATTGAACAAGTAAAAAAAAAAATTATCATGCATATTAATTTTTTGATTGAGTGATAGGATAAAAATTGTTTTATACTATGAATACATAGATTATTTTTAAATATAAATTTTCTATAAATACTTTTTCCTATTTTAAACTAAATAGAAAAATACTAACCAATACCCTTAAGCACCCCTTAAACATTGATTAAGAAATTAATTTAAAATAATTTTTTATTACAAAATATAACAGATCACTCATATATGAACTCTAACTATAAAAACTTAGTTTATCTATCAAATACACCAACTTAGTCTATCTCCTCACAATTATTTTTATCTTTTTCTTTTGTACTACCCAACAAAGCCTTACAAGAGTATTGGTTCCATAGAATCCACTTAAACAACATTTCTTCTCCTAAACATTTGTTAGAATCTTGTTAACCAATGTCTCAAGAGTATTAGTAAAAAAAAAAAAAAAGAAGAAAAAGCAAATATTTATTGTAAGAATAATAAAAGAACACAAAAATATTGTGAGCATTTATGTTTTTCAATAATTTTTTTTAGATTCTTTGTTATTACAAAATTGATTAGTATTTATCTATATGTTGTACTATAAAAAAAAATTGGACGCTACTCTAGGGATTGAAATTCTCTCCAATTCTTTTTTCCTTCATTTCCTCTATTTCATAAGTGTTTTAGAAAATAAATAAAACAGAAATGAAACACACACTTTATAGAAAGTAATATTTATTTTTCCTAAAAAATTTAATAATGAAATACATAAAGAAAAAAGAAATGGAGGATCTTTACCAATAATTCAATCATTCATGTATTCGAGTCTGACCCGGGTGAAGGCTGGATTCTGAATCTGAAACAGCAGTCCCCGTCGGATCGACATGTAAGGTATGACCACCAATCAGTGAGTGACACGTGTCCTATCATTGATGCAGCTGTTATCTGTGTACGCAGCACAACACGGGAAGGCTTTAACTGGCTGGTGCTGCGAATATTCAAGTGCCATGTGGCGCAGCCGAACTTGCTACTACTCAGGGAAAAGGCGTTGAATGATGTTTGGTATAGCATCATTTTCACATCCCCATTCATTGTCCCAAATTCTCACCAATCCCACACCCAAAACATTTTGTCACATTGTAGCAAGTGGAATTGTTACCGAGATTTAAGAAAGAAGCAGAAAAGTTTGAAGGATTAATTAATTATTTTTTAACAGTTTTAATATACTAAAATTATATTTTCATTTAATATTCAAGAATAGTTATTAAAATTTAATGTTCACATGAATGAATACATTAATTTTATACTGTTATTCAATCATATATTATGATTGATATAATTTTTTAAATAATTATCAGAAAAATTAAAAAAAATATATATTATACATAATATTAATTGACTAATCAAAATTTATTTTGTACTGTATAACTTATTTTCTCTATTTATTAACAAGACATCATTTTTATTGTCTCATTTGTTGTCACATTTCTCACCAATTTCACATTTAAATTAATTTTGTTTTTTTTTCTTGAAGGTTTTGTCACATTGTAACAGGAGTACTGTTAAGATTTTACAAAAGAGCAAATTGTTTGAATGATAAATTAAATTTTAAACAATTTTAATATACTAATATTATATTTTTATTTGATATTTTTAAATTTTAAATTTTAAAGCCATTTTTTTAAAGTAGTGATAATTTTGCATTTCTCTTCACTCACTAAAAATAAATGATGATTGAACTAAATTCAAATGAGGCGGTTGTATGAGTGCAAATTAACTTAATTAGTTGACCATAGACTTTTCTTATAATTGGCAAAGATTGTTACAAAAATTCAACCTATCTAATTTAAGTATATTAATGCATTAAAATGTATTTCTTTATATATATATATATATATATATATATATATATATATATATATATATATATATATATAAAAGATATATTTGTTAAATTCTTAATTAAAATTATATGAAAGAAGAAGAAAAAAATAATCAACAGGCAAAAAGAAAATCAAATTTTATCTTTCATGAGGGAAATCAAGCTCAATCATAATATTAAAATCTAACGTGATTTTATTTGTGTGAAAGATCTTGACAGAATTTTACTTATTTATTATAAATTAGATAGTATAAAATTTTGAAATATATAAATATATCTCCTTTTTATGACTTTACATTTTCTATTTTCTAATGTTATACAAAGTTTTTATTCTATCTTAAAAAAAAAAGTTTTTATACTAAAAAAGTAAAATATCAAATATATTTTTATGGAAATTCAGAATCTTTTTTTATATGAAAATCTCCCTTATTAAATGTAACAAATATTTTACTTTATTGTTTTTACAAATACTAGTCAATGCTTCAAGAACATTCAATAAAAAAATATTTATTATTTTGAATGCATAAAGAATATATCATACTATTTAAAATGATTAAAAACATATGCTTGAGACAACAATTTTATATGCTAATAATGTGGGTTTGCAGCTTAGAAGTTAGAACTGGAAGGTGTTAGAATATTCTCTTATGCTCTTATTTGTTAAACTTGACAGCAACTTCTCTGTCTTTTCTTCCTCCTTCTTAGTTATAACGCCTCTACCCTCACCATTCCTCTCATTGCACCATAAAACAAAAAAGAACACAGGAAAAACAGAGAGAGAGAAATCTTCTCAAACCATCTTGCAGGTAAATTGAGATTTACCCATTTCAGTTTTCTTCTATATTTTTTCTGAGTTATTTTTGGATCTTCATTCCTTTTTGAAGTTTTGAAGTCTGGATTCATTTTTTCCTTCAAAGTTTGAAACTTTTCGATTTTCTTTTCGTGGGTTTCAAAATGATTTTTCTTTTCTTTTCTCTCTGTCTCTGTTTCATGAGAAAAATCGTTCGTCATGGTGTCGGGGATTTGGATTTTACGCTTCTGAGTTATTAGTAGTCTATTAGCGTGTTTGGTTTCACATCACCGACGTGATTTTCTGGAAATGTGATTTTAAGAAGCTACTAGTTATAGCTTCTCACACACACAGATATATATATCAAAAATGATTTCTTATTTCTCAAACTGATTTCCAACACGCTATATATTTCATGCCACTAGTAATTTGGTCCTCTTATGTGTTCTTTCATGCGAAAGAAAGACACAAATAATTATAAGGTGTGTAATGTTGATTAAACTTGGTTTTTGTGAAACATGAGAAGATCTAAGTGCACGTTCGGTCAATTTTTAAAATAATAAATTATTTTTAATATATTCTTTTTTTAAATTGTAAAAGATTATGATTTGTTAAAACCAAATTTCTGGTATAGGTGGATGGTTGTTGTTTTGACGAGTTAAGCTGTGTTTCTCCATGTCTCTCTTTGTCTTGGTGAGAGGGGTGTTTGTGTTTATTTTGCCTTTTTCTCTTAACGGCAAATTTGTAATTTATTTCTTCTTTTTTCTGGAAGATTTTGTTGGCAATAACTTATTGCATGTGACAGAAGCATGAAAATTGGTAGATAGATTGCCAAAGTTGGGTAACTATTGTAATGGAAAGTGGAACCACATGCATGTGGAAACGGTGCCAACCCAGTTATAGTTATACTTGCCTATTTGAAACCTTACTGAGTTTTTGTTTTCTTCTCAAGTTAGACTTTTCCAACTTTAGAAGATTAACTTGATCAGATGAGTGTGAATGATTTTATTTGTGTGTGAAAATGAAATCCAAAACATAATGCAGGTTTCGTGTGTTTACATATTCCTTTTTATGAATCTCAAGTTCATTATTGGTGTATTGGGTTGTATTGACTGTGTGCTTCGGCCATCAGCTGATTGATTATATTATTGAATTTTATTTCTTCTACATAATGTGTTGCCTTCTCTGGTTTGGATTTATTCTTAGTTTTTGACATCTTACATTTCTGCCTTAGTTGTTTAATCTTGTTTTATTCTTCTTTGTTATGAATCGTTTATTTGTAAAACTCTAGAAACAACTAGACTACTTGAGACTTGAGAGAATTGTAATTGATGTACTAAATATTTTGTTTTATTCTTTTTGATTTTGGGATTGTTAAAGGCTGACATCAGAAATAATTTATAGAAATTATGCTGGTTATGTTTGTAGAAGTTTTGTGTAATTCATTCAGGAGACTAGATTCTCTGAGCTTACTTATTAAATTTGGTCATCTTTCTTTCAGGTGTGTCTTTCATTGTATGTTCTACTGCTGGGTAATTGGAAGGCTAACCAGGAGCTGCTTCATTCCTCAATTATTCTTCAAACTTTCTAAGTTCATATTCTTCAGTGTTCTCTAGTGTCATCACCAAAATCAGGGAATGCTGAAAGATGTGCTTGATAGTTAAGAATTCCTTCACTGAGGCTAATGAGTCCGTGCCTCCATCTGAGCTAGCCTTGTTCAACCTTGATGACATTGGATGTTTAGTCCACTGCCCATATCTATTTTGTGCTCGAGCGACTGAGGTGCCCAGAAATCTCAGCCATTGTACAATTTCCAAACATGATGTTTGTGAAGACGGTTGAGCTTTGAATTTCTTGAGTGGCAGTTTCCTGCTTCTGGTCGCGTGATTGCCTGTACTGCATTGGTTTTCACAAAAACGTGTTTCTAGAAATGGAGCAAAAAGGAGGTGTGCTTATGCAACGATATGAACTGGGGAGATTATTAGGCCAAGGAACCTTTGCGAAGGTTTACCATGCTAGAAACATCATAACTGGCATGAGTGTGGCCATTAAGATTATTGATAAGGAGAAGATTCTGAAAGTTGGGATGATTGATCAGATTAAGCGTGAAATTTCAGTGATGAGGCTAATCAGGCATCCACATGTGGTTGAGCTTTATGAGGTAATGGCCAGCAAAACCAAAATTTACTTTGTCATGGAGTATGTAAAAGGCGGTGAGCTCTTCAACAAGGTGTCCAAAGGAAAGCTCAAGCAGGATGATGCTAGGAGATATTTTCAGCAATTGATCAGTGCTGTTGACTACTGCCATAGCAGAGGCGTGTGCCATCGCGATCTGAAACCAGAAAATCTTCTACTGGATGAAAACGGGAATTTGAAGGTCACAGATTTCGGGTTAAGTGCCCTTGCTGAAACTAAGCACCAAGATGGATTACTCCATACTACATGTGGTACCCCTGCCTATGTTGCTCCAGAAGTGATAAACAGAAGGGGTTATGATGGAGCCAAAGCTGATATATGGTCATGTGGGGTGATCTTGTATGTTCTATTGGCTGGTTTTCTTCCATTTAGAGACTCTAATCTGATGGAGATGTACAGGAAGATTGGCAGGGGAGAATTCAAATTTCCTAACTGGTTTGCACCGGATGTACGCAGATTGCTGTCGAAAATCTTGGATCCAAACCCAAAGACAAGGATATCAATGGCCAAAATTATGGAAAGTTCTTGGTTCAAAAAGGGGTTAGAGAAGCCTACCATTACTCAGAATGAAGATGAAGAACTGGCTCCTCTCGATGCTGATGGAGTATTTGGAGCTTGTGAGAATGGAGATCCTATTGAACCGGCAAAAAACTCAAAGCCTTGTAATAATTTAAATGCTTTTGACATCATCTCCTATTCCTCGGGTTTTGACTTGTCTGGTTTGTTCGAGGAGACCGATCGAAAGAAAGAAGAGCGGTTTACATCCGACAAGCCAGCCTCAATCATCATCTCCAAGTTGGAAGAAATTTGCAGGCGTCTTCGGCTGAAAGTGAAAAAGAAAGATGGGGGTTTGTTCAAGTTGGAAGGTTCCAAGGAAGGAAGAAAAGGGCCATTGGGTATCGATGCAGAGATTTTTGAGATCACCCCAGTCTTCCATCTGGTTGAGTTAAAAAAATCTAGTGGAGATACATTGGAGTACCAAAAGCTTTTGAAACAGGAAGTTAGGCCTGCACTTAAGGACATTGTTTGGAACTGGCAAGGAGAACAACCACAACCATTGCAACATGGAGTGGTGCAGAAAGAGGAACAACCTTCTTATCCTGGCATATCAGAGGTTGTGCCACAATCAACTGCGTAATGAATCTTGTCCCTAGATTGGGTTTTGTATTGTAGTATATGCTTTATGTTCTTGGTCAAGTGCACACTGTCATGTTGATCGTTGTCGCGGAATAAGGTGGGTGGTTAAGCATGTATGGATTTACTTGCTCAGCTTGTTTAGTTAGTTTCTTATTTGACCATTTGGGTCTTCTGTTGTTATCTCTGTATTGAGTCTATCGACTATGTTAGAAATGGCATTAGCATTTTTAAAATGGCATCAGAATCTGCTTGAGCATGTCTTGGATACAATGCTTCAGGATCCCTTATTTATAATGCCAGTGAAAAACACGGTCAATTTTAATTTATAAAATTCTTTTAAAATTATTAATTTCAAGGATCTTGTAATGTTTTTTGCCTTCAAAAATTGAGATTCCTTTTCTTGTATTTCCTTCCATTCTTTCATCACCAACTCTTGCCACTGATAACAAGTATCATGAACTAGCACATAGGCTTAAGCTGGACAATATATCTTTCATATGTTGTATTGGAAGTAAACTGTCATTCAAAAGAAAAAGTGACAGATTTGAATATTAAGTGCCCATTTGGCAAGATTCAATAATCAATTTTTTATTTATTGTGTTAAAAAATTTGCAACTAAGATTAATTTGTGTACATATCGATTATAATAGTTCAAAATTAATTCTATTATCAAATTCTAAAACAAATTGGCTCTAGCGCGATGATAGAATATGCTGTAATATGAAGGTAAAACTTGAGTATATGCCAAAGAAGAAAGTGACATTTGGTGGTACTCTGGTGAAACCTATCGGAACTTAAAAATGTTGATACTTCTATTCTTCTAAAAATAATTATATATAATTTAATTAGGAGATATTAAAAACATTTTAAAAAATTATATTAAATTATAAAAAAATTGTAAAATGTTTGTCGAAACTATACATAGAAAATTGTATATTTCTCATAATTATATTAATTGTAACAATTAGTTGTAGATATTCATAAATCAACCCGGTTCTCTTTTTTCGAAGTCACAGACAATTCTTTATTTATTGAAAAAAATATTAAGTTCTTATTAAATAAACTTTGATAAATGCTCAATATCCAAGTAAGATTTTAAAATTGATAATACTTTGTGGGTGGTTTCAAACTTTACAATAATTGTTATTCTGTCCAAAAAAATTCTTGAAACTTTTTAGGTACAAAGAATTTACTTAATTTCATTAGTTCGGTTTTCAACAAAAGAAAATCTTGTTACCAATTGTTACAACAGAAAAGCAACTAAGAGCTCTTCATGGAACAAAGAAGAAAGTGATAGAAGCGTTGTCCTATTAGAGAATCCATAAATTAATCTCCTGGAATCTTAGATAGATTCTTTAGAAGAACAAATTCTCGAACCAGACAACTTGAACAAATAGTGGATATAGAATCCAATGTTGATATTGGATCAAATTCTAGGATAGACTCTCTTAATCCTAGACAATTATATAACTTAAATTGGTTGGCCTCAGATAGAACTAGCCTATACAGATATAGAAGGATTGATGATTTTCATCTTCCTGACGGAAGACATGAGATTATCAGACTAATCTCTGATCAAACAAGACGACAACTCCTAAATACAAACAGAAGATATGTACACTTAGGACTAATCGCCATAGGTGTTAGGTCTCTAACAAGATCTTTTGTAGGTGCTAAAGCCTTCGTAGTACTCTTTGATCAAAGGTTTAGGGATAATAATTCTCAAGCCATAATAGGGATGATAGAAATAGACTTAAACCAAACGATGTCCTTGATCTATATTGCCCCTAATTACACAATGAACCTTAGTGATTTCATACAAAATATAAACTTAGAAGTCCAAACAATAGGATTTGGAAGAAATTTTGAGGGACATAATTTGCACTTAGATATCACTTTCATCGGTAGAATAAGTGACCAAATATCCCCTAGATATAGAATAAACACAAACCCTCTGGTAACAACACTATCATCCGGTGGAATTCAATTTTTGCCACCAGAAATATTTGATTCCTCCAGAAACCAAAATAATCAATGGCAAACACATATTGATGCTGGATCCTCTAAAAGTGCAATAACCACTCCTGCTTCTGCCATAATAACAAGCAGGCGAAACAGTCTTTCAGTAAGATTTGTTGATTATGAAGACATACAAAATCCCCCAGAAGAGGAAATAGAACCTCTAGAATGTCCATGATGAACTTATGGCATTGTTCGTATTTCGAGTCATACATTCCTTACGAGGAACACAAACAAACCGGAAAATCTTTTTTAGAAGAAACTCACCTTTCCCAAAAACTTCTTAAAGCAGTTAAAAAATGGGAAGAAAATAAAAGGTGTCAAGGACAAAGTTTTGTAAATAATGAAACAGATTCAGATGACACTGATGAAGAAAACGAATATGCTTTCAGACAAAGATTATTTTCATTAATAGATAAAGAAAATTCTGATGAAAATAACATTGAAGATTTACTGACAAAAATTGATTTAAATAAATTTTACGAAAATGAAATCAATTTTAAACAAATGTTCAATATAAAGTCTGAAGATAATGAAACAGAATCATTAATACCATTTCCTGAAACTCATAGGGGACTTATGAATGATGCTTCTAGCTCAAATTTTAACCCCCAATTTGATTATATTACAGAAGATTATAACATGGGATTCCTCCCCCGTGAAAAAGTCATTACTCCAGTAGATTTAACCATAGGAGAAAATATAAAATCAAAAGGAAAAAGGATGCCTATAGAACCAACATTCAATATGCCATCTCTTTTATTAAATATAGGAAGTATTGACCCACAACTACTTCCAAATTACATAGAACAATGGACTTCTGCTGTAATAAGAGACTATAAGGTAAACCATGAAAACCATGTATCCAATAGTCAAGACATGATAGCAAGAGCCGAAACATATCTAGGAGACATAGCTAGAGCTTGCTGGGAATCCTTTAAACAAACCTTCCCAGAACAAATCAAAACAAATCTAATAGACCCTGGCCCAAATATCCATAATTTTTGTAGTCTAATACAAAGAATTTTCACAGCCTAATCTGTAAATGATGGAAATACCATCAGACAAAAAATTTATATGGGTAACTTAGAAAGACTCTCTATAAGCTATTTTGGCAAGATAAAAGAATTTACCCAAGATTACCTAATGTATGCCTCCATAGCAAGAGGATTTACAGATAGATCTTTAGGAGAAAAATTATTTTTAAAAATCCCAGGTAAATTAGGACAAAAAATTAGAGACAGTTGGAATGACGACCAAGTTGACCCAGTTATGAACAATTTAACTGTCAGGATCCAACACATAATGAAGATAATGGAAGAAACATGTACCAACATAGCCATTAATAAACAAATAAAAATGGCTGATTCAGAAATCTGCAAACAAATATATGCTCCTCAACAATACCACAAAGAAATTAGGAGGAAAAGACCCCAGTATAAACCTCCAAAACAACCGTCCAAAAGAAAAAATCTAACCAGACGGTATTCAATTAGAGCCTCTAGCTCTAGAAAACCTACTCTCAACAAAGAGAGACATGTTAGAAAACTAAAGGATAATAAAACATTCACAAAGCAATTGGAATGTTATGCTTGTCACCAACCAGGACATTACTCAAGGGATTGTCCAAATAAAACTAATTTGTTCACAAGAGAAGCAGAATTGATAAAAAGCTGTAGAATGAATCTTATCCCTATAGATGAAACTCTACAAATTCAGAAATATATTCAATAGTTAGTTGGTCTGACTATACATCTGGAGAAGAGGAGCCTGACAAAGATTATAAGATTTTAAACGAATTCACAAAAAATGAATATACAAATCTATACCCAGTAGATGATAAATACAATCAGTATGGAGAAATCCTTGATGATTTGGGATACAGTTTAATGTTCAAAACAGAATTAAGTGACTATGAACACGAAATACAATTCCACATAGGACCAGATCATAAAGAATGTCACTTCTGTAAAAGATATCCCCATAAAACGTTAAGAGCTCACTGTAGCTTATGCTACAAAAACTTTTGCAAAACTTGCGTACAAACTATCCTGAAAATAGATTTCCCTGATTCAAAGAAGGAAAATGATTTTGGAAATAAAATCATGAATAATCGGATCTCCACTCTAGAAATCAGGTTAAACCAAATAGAAAAGACGGTAGATTTTCTTTACAAAAATTTCCAAAAAGAAAGAGATCCAAAATGTACTGAAGAACATACTAGTAGGCTTATGGCATTGCAAAACAAAGATTGCATTCCCATAATTTGTAATAAAGAAAAAAACAAAGCCTACACATTTTAGTTAAAATAAATTTTCCTAAAATAAATAAATTTAACCAAACTGAAATAATTCTGCAAGCCTTGGTAGATACTGGTTGTTCTTTCACTTCTATATGCCAAAGTATTGTACCCAAGTACAATTGTTTCAAAAGCAACCTAATAACCAAAACTAGAACAATGTCTGGAGACATAATAACAAATGATATAGAAACACGAATTTTCACTATTCAATTATCCACAAATTGTGAAATTTTTGGTAATAAAATTTTTATAAATAAAGCAGATGTGGTAGACTTATGACCTGCTAAAGAAAAAATGATTTTAGGACTTGATTTTATTATACATAATAATAGATCAATTACCATTACAAAAGATTACCTATTAATTTCTACAAACTCACAAATGTCACCTATAATAGATGAGATCACATCAGAGTTACGAACAAAGCGTGGTGATGCCCCCACTAATCCTACCAAGAATAAACAATGTCCTTGTGATACACCCGGTAGTTGTAAAATAAAAGAATCAAAAAATCATGGCAATATAAACACTATAAAAACATACAACACATCCCATGATTCTTATTATGAAAGTATTTTAGAAAGCATAAAAACTGAAACAGAACTACAATATGAGTTATCTGTAGCAAAATCTGATTACAAAGCTGTCAAAATTAACAAAATTATAACCTTTGACAATATACAACAAATTATAGATGGATTGATAAAACTAGCATAATAGGAGAAGACCCTACAAAATATTGGGAAAAAGATCCAGTTACATGCAAATTAGAAATCATAAACCCAGACCTGATAATTAAAACTAAAGATATTCAGTATGGGAATTTCGAACAAGAATGTAAGAATCACATAAAAACCCTATTAGATCTGAAAGTTATAGCACCCAGTACTAGTCCTCATAGAAGCCCTGCTTTTATTGTTAATAAACACTCAGAACAAAAAAGAGGAAAGACTAGAATGATCTATAATTACAAAAGGCTCAATGATAACACTAACATAGATGGATATACTATCCCCTCAAAAGATGTGTTGATAAATAGGATACAGAAAGCTAAATGGTTTTCAAAATTTGATTTAAAATCAGGATTTCACCAAGTAAAAATGCATCCTAATTCAATAAAATGGACTGTTTTTTCTTGTTCAGAAGGATTATTTGAATGGAAAGTAATGTCGTTTGGACTAAAAAATGCGCCACAAATTTTTCAACGAAAAATGGATAATATTTTTGGAAATTATAAAGAATTCACTTGTACGTATATAGATGACGTACTTGTTTTTTCAAAAACTAAAGAAGAACATTATTTGCATCTCAAACAAGTTCTTCATTTATTTGAAAATTTGGGTTGATTATTTCAAAATCAAAAATGGAAATTTGTAAAACCCATATTTCCTTTTTAGGAACGGAAATAGGAAACAGAAAAATAAGACTACAACCTCATATATCCCAAAAAATCTTTAGTTTCCCAGACAAAATGGAAGACATAAAGACCCTAAGAGCTTTTCTAGGCTTGCTTAATTATTCAAGAAATTTCATCAAAGACCTGGGAAAATATACAACCCCTCTTTACAACAAAACATCTTTGACTGGACAAAGAAAATTCAATACTGAGGATATAAAGTTAGTTCAGAAGATTAAAGAAATGGTTAATAACTTGCCATATCTGTCTTTACCATTAGATTCTGATTATCTAGTTATAGAATGTGATGGTTGTGAACAAGGATGGGGAGCCATCCTAAAGAAAAAGAAAAATAAATATGAAAAAATTCATGATGAAGAAATTTGCAGATATGCCTCGGGGAAATATCATACAAAACCTCAGGTATACTCAACATCTACAGACTATGAAGTAAATGCTGTAATAAATGCTTTAGAAGGATTTAAATCTTCTTAATTAATAAAAGTGAAATCACCATAAAAACAGATTGTGAAGCAATAATAGCTTATGGTAGTCAACAAATAAATACTGATAAAAAATCCCACAAAAGATGGCTTTTATTCCAAGAATATGTGTATCATAATGGAATAAAAATAAATTTTGAACACATAAAAGGAGTAAAAAATGTTGCTGCTGATATTCTCTCTCGTTTTGCAAGAATACAACAAAATGAAACTTTGTAAGGTTTCCTACCAAAACATAAAGCAGGAGATGAAGTTCGGTAATCAAGAATTGCTGGTACTTACAAATGAGTTTCACTACCCTGGTAGAGAAGCTGTTAATGATAAATTCAATTGTCTCATTGATAATATTTGGAATATCCCAAAAAATACAAATGATAATGAGCAATTTGTTTGTTCAGTAAAAAAGGGCATCATCTGTGCTCTATACAATTTTTGCATTGCAGATAACCAAGGAGTTCCTCTTCTTACAAAAGCCTCTCCTTCTGGAAAAGGCTATACAACTTTTGTCCTGCTATCAGGATCGCATAAAGGTGTTTATACCAATTTCAAAGACCTTTGCCTCGCAAAGGAGGGTATTCAAAGCCCAATCTATAAAGGTTTCTATTCAAGGGAAGAAGCAGAAAAAGCCCTTGAATTAAATACCATAGACATTAACAAAATAAAAAGGTCTCTCGAACCAGAAAACCCGACCATAATCATAAACGCTGGCTAAACCAAAACTAGCCAAAAAACCTACAAAGACACAGTTAGCCCAAATGTCCCAGGCTCAATAAATGACCTAAACTTAGATAATTTTAAGAAAATACAAAGTTTATTGTTTAAGGTACACAATAACCAAACTCAAATTCCAGGACTATACATAGGTGTACATGCTTATTTTAACCAAAAATTTGTATGTATCAATAAAACCCCATACTGCCAAGACAAAACCAATTGTCCTTGCAAGATAAAATTTCTCTTTAGAAAAGTCAGACTAGACATGGACTTGTTTAAGTCCTTCGGATATGAAGACTTAGCAATTTCTGCAAAAAGTCTATTGGATTATGGGTGTTTGGAATCAATCCTAATTCCTCCATCTGATAGATTCGAGGGATTTAATCCCTCAATCAATGAGGCCATAAACTTAATCCAGGCAGAAATGATGGACTACATTGCCATTAAGATAACTACCTGCCCGAGCAATTTCACTGCTCAGAATTATCCTTGCCATGTTATGAAACTCTTACCTGAGGATCATAGAGATTATCCCTGCCTATTCAATGATGAATATGAAAGCTGGGATGTACAAGGCAATACACAATACCAATATAGCCTTATGAGGGCACAAATTCAGGGCTATCAATGGTTCTTCTCAGAAGAGGACAAACGTGAGTTTGATCTGATAAAAGAAACTCATGATACAAAACTTTTCCTGCCCTTATACAATGGAAATTTTTTCATTCCCTTCCCTGTGGACCACAACAACAAATTAGTTCAGTTCTTCCAGAAAGAGAAAAAAGACAAGGAGATTTATGAAGCCAGCGGATGCCATGGACAACAAACTCCTCCTTTCCCTTCTACTGATCTCTCAATGGAAGATTCATCTGACATTTTCTGTTCTGGAAATATCCAAGATGAAGAAGATGTTACGATTACAAAGGCAAGCAAGAGTTAAAGACCAATGTATCCTGCCTAAAGAAAAGCTAAAATCAAAGGCATGAATCTTTACTATTGCTAGATTAGACATTGAGCTTATCTGTAATAAATGTATTTGTAAAGGACAGCCCTGTGACAGAGTAAAGGAACAGTAATTTTACTGTTCTTGACTGAAGGGGTTTTGTCTTGTTGTATAAACTTTCTCTATATAAAGGGTGTTCAGGTTCAGTTGAACACACACGCTGAACAATATCATACCCAATATTGAGAGAGAGAGAAACTTAGAAAGAGAAGCTTGTAATAGTTGTATGTGCAATAATATCAAGTTCTTTTCTGCATCTTTCCCCCTCTACCCCAAAAGTTTTCTCCGATAAACTGTAAGTATGAATCTCACTATGTCTGGCTAATTCTTGTGAAGGCACCCTCAAGGGGCCTTAGTTATCTCTATTTGGAAAATGCGAATATGATTTAGAACCCAGCTGTTTGTAAACAGTAATGTTTATTTTTCTTTTCTCCTTTACTTATTTTTCGAAAACCTGGGAATGGTAAGCTTGCAAAGGTGTGCCCTTGATAACTGTTTTTGAAAAACTATGAAAGTCCTTTTTGGTTAGGCTAGTGCTTCGAGAAAAATAAGATCTACATAAGACCCAAAAGAAAGTGTGGGCAGTTCGCGATCTTCAGTACTCAGCTTAATACCCAGAAAACTGATAAGGACGTTGTTTTTTTTTTAAAAAAAAAGAGTTACGGGTTCATCATATTTTATATTTTTCCAAATAAGATAACTTATAGTGTCCACTTGAGGATTGCCCTCTATTCATTTAATTTGATCCTTTCCTTCCGCATATCGCTTACTCTCAACTGTTATTACTCTTAACTTTGAAATATAATATAAATCTAACTAGGAGGCTTTGTCACCTTTGCTGATCTATATTATATTTTTGTACTTTCCACTAGCTTTATTTTACCTTTTTGCTTTTATTATTTTCTACCTTTATTTTGCTTTATTTACTTTTATTGTTACTTTTGTTTACCTTCCTTTATTTTACGGGTTTCTGGTACCTCTTTTGGTATCAGAGCCTTACATTAGCTCTGGATAGATATCGTGATAATAATAATAATAATAACAACGCCAACAACAAAGTTTCAATAAAATCTTTCGAAGATTTATCTGAATCATTAGACAGCATAACAAAAACTCAAAATTTGTTGTTTAATAAAATTCAAATATTAGAAAATAAAATTAACGATATTCTAAATATCATAAAAACTAAGGACCAACAAATTCATTTGTCTACAACCGAACTCGATAAAATTACTACACAACTTTTCAAACTTGATTTAGGAAAGACAACAAGCCAGACCTCAACAAAATTTATTTTAGCAAAACCTAGAAAATGAGAACTATTCCATTTACAGGAACCTCACAAACAGTCATTGGAGAGTTAAAATTGTCTTGAAATTTTGACAGAGAACGGAGGAAAAGGAAATATAAATGGCGAAGGAAGAGAAAAGAAAAACGGAGTTAGGTGTGCGAAAGGAATGGGTTTGGTTTGGTGTCAGTTAGATTGAGAAGAAAAGCATAATAGGCGATTTGATGTTTTAGTGCTTCGCAAAAGGTTAACCAATTTAAATCCATTTTTGCATTGCAGTGCCTGTCTCCCTCTTTTAACATGTAGCATGACTTACATTTTTTTCTTAATTAGTTGTATTATCATGTTTTTTGTTTTGTATGATAGTACCACAATCATTAATCATTTAGTGCGTGTTTGGATTTACTTCGGAGACACACTAAAGCGGTAAAAGTCACGTCTAAATCACCAAAATGATGCAGAAGCAAGAGAGAGCAGCTTTGGATTGATGCGCGTTTACTTTAAAAGAACATGAATTCAAACATGCTGTTAAACAGTTAGCAATTGACCCTAGGATGCTGTGGTAAACATTAAAATGCAATCCCCTCGTTGCTGGATGTACTTTATTGCTTAACCAACTTTATAGTATACATGGTTGATTTTAATGTTTTGTCAGGTGTGCCAATGAGACATATATGCTTTTGGACTTGGATCAGAAATGATGTCTTGAATAGGAAGTATACTTGCTTCTCTATGCACTAAACCTTCCCTTTCAAGAGTTTTGGCCCTTGACCTTTTGTAAAAAGTTCAAAAAGGATCTCTGAGATTGTTCTTTTTGATAGATTATCTAAATACCATATTGATTTACTGTCTGACACAGATATACATATTACTTTAGTGAATGCTTGCAATATTAATAAAAGAGAAAGAAGATGAAATGTGGGAACCAAGATTCTCAAAAAAGTTTTAAGTATAATTTTTCTTTTAAATACTGAACTATTGGATCTAAGAAATTATCAACAGCCAGGTGGCTTCTTACTTTATGTCAGTGTTGCAACAAACACAGGAATATCTATTCAAATCTTTCTGAGTGTTGCATTTTTTGAGTAAGTTTGGATAAATAAATTCTTATTAGAGACAAAAATGAAAAGAAATAACAGTAAAATGAATCAAACTTCTCCTGTATGCAACTTGATTCAAAAATAGAGGTTATTCTTGGAATCTGTAGCTAACGAGTTGTCTTGGAGTTTGTTTTTTAGGCTGCAAGCATAATCTAGATGCTTAATTGCAAAAAGAGTCCTCTTATATTTTCCATTCTACTAAATTGGTGTCCTTATTTTTTAATTTACTATCGAAGTCCTCCTATTTTTCTAATTTCACTATCTGAGTTCTCAGAGAAAAAATTAAACATTGATAATTAGCTTGTTTTACGCGTCTCAGGTTCTCGTTACTCAGTTTGGGTTCGTGTTACTGATTTTGAGAATTAAGAATTTTTGGTAATAGGAAGGTTAAAGATTTTGAGTGGATGAAGTTTACATTTTGGGTTGGGGTAATTATTTGTGAGATAATTGTTAGTGACCTAATTAGTAATGATGATAAATTGGAGATAACCTAAATAATTAATCACTTTAGTTACTAATAATGATATTTCCTAAACACATGAATATTTCTTAAATGACCAATTATATGCGGACACGTGGCGGTCAATGTTCTAAGCTAGTGAATTTTGAAAAATAACATGATATGAATTAAAAAATATGGGGACCGATTTAGTGAAATGAAAAAAATAGGGGGACACTTTTTGCAATTAAGCCTAATCTTAAAGACTCTGTCTCGATGATACAAGCTTGTTTCTAGCTACTCAGGGTTCTAGCGCCAAATGGATATCACTTAAAAGAATCTTATGGATTGTGTCCTGAGTTGGTTGAATTCTCATGGATACTTATGTTGCTGCAGGATTCAAAAAAGTTTCGAATTTTATAATGAAAAGGAGGTATTTGATTTACTGGGCTTCCTTCGGCTTGAACAATATGAAAGAAATCTCTATATATGCGAATGGTTTGTAAGTTGAGGTGGAACACCCCCTCATGCTGTTGGAAAATGGCCCTCATTTTTATGCTCTCTGCATTTCACCTTGTAGAATATGATGTATTTAGCAAACGGCTTTTTGTTTAATTAGCTGGGTGCTGCTTTGTAAATATACTTGTGGTACACAATTCAGTTGTTTGACTTCAACATATTTTGTGTACAAAATATAGGATGAGAACAGATTTGCTGTAGGGATTTGTTTAAAATGTAAGCATCATGACTACACACATTAATTGAAACTAAGGAGTTTATGAATTGATCATAGGGTGCATTTCTACCAATCATTGAGAAATTGAAGGGAAAACAAGGCCAACAAAATAGTAATTTGAAATCTGCAAAGCATGTTCTCCCTTGATAATGGCATAGCAACTCCACAATCATAGGACGCTGCCTCCTATAGGCAGATATAATACATTAATACCTCACTCATGTTAGAATTTGTTTACTTATTGGGAAATGGTGGCAAGTTCAATTAACTAATCTAAAAGAAGGCATGACTGAGTTCTCATGTTGTAAACTTCACGTAGAGCAATTTCTTTTCCTCTCTTTTTATCAACAAGCACATCAAGCATTCCTGTTGAAGTTGACAGTTTAAATTATGCAAACACAAGACCTCAACTTTTTTATGCTGAAAATGAGACAGTAAATAGTACTCTTTAATACATCGACGAAAAGACCGTGAGATCAAATAAGCAAAGGAGTGAAAAATTCAAAGTTTGTTTTGTTGTAAATGGCATTTTAAGTTCACCTCTGCCACATTGTAGGGTGTGTTCTCAATGTTCTCTTTGATATGGAGTGCATAAAATGAAACATTAATACACCATTTTCTTTTGGCAAAGCTAAGGAACTACATAATAGTGCTAGAGTGTAGATCCTATGCAGTAAGATCTATAATAGTGCCCTGCTCCACTCTTTAAAACATTGATAAAAACACTGTACGAGGTTCGATAAACAAAGGGGCAAACAATACAAATATCTAAACATTTTATAGCTACATGTTTGTCAAAGCTTATACTAGAGTGTAGATCCTATGCAGTTAAATGGAACAGTATTTGGTGCAGTAGGTAGCTTATTGCCTTATTGGTCAATATACCACTAAACTTCATTGTGAACTCAAATGAAAGGAGAAGCACTGAAATCTTCAAAAATGCCTGCAGTAAGTTTGAAATTTTGGATATCAAAGTGGCAAGAGTTCTTCTATTTTTGACAAAAAAAGTGGCAAGAGTTCTAATCACAAGAAAGAATACAATTTTCAGTTGCAGAATAAAACACAATGTGCAGTAAAGCAGGATAAAACGAAAATCTGAATTTTTCATAGAATGAAATACCTCTTCCTTAACCATATCAAATGAAGGGATTTAAACAAAAAATGGGAAAAATTTAATTCTGGAAAAGAGATTTTTAAATTCTAACTTGAAACATACAAGGTGATCATTAAGTTTTGATTACCGGATCAATTTAAAATATTATTGGATGTTTGATCGCGGCTGGTGAAGAAAAAACAAACAAGAAACTGAATATTCTAAAATCTACTTTTTCCTTTAACTTAGGGTAGGCTAGATATGGACGTTGATATGGTTTACAAGGATATATTAAAATTCGAGCATATAAGGGGAACGTCATTTGTGTATATAGAGAGAGAGAGAGGAAGGAAGGAATAGCATCCATGATATACCCGCATAGGAACGCCAATATTCACTGCCTCATTGGAATAACTATAATATTGGGAATGTGTGCTATTTTTGGCCAGTCCTCCCCCTTTTCCTTCTCACATCGCTGATCTAACTCGGGGCATTCAACAATCATCATTTTTTGCAGACGGCTAAGGCTTAGGCTCGCTGGAAGACACCTCAGCTTGGAACACTGCCAAATAGTCAATTTGCGAAGCAAAGGAAGGAAGGTTTCCAAAGCAGTCAGGCAAGGATTTTATCTTTGGAAGATCCTATAATGTTAACTTTTGCAAGGCACCTAGATGTTGTAAAGCCTCATGCAAACCTTCCACCCATATGCATTTGTTGGTTTTGCGGAAGAAATTATAAAAAACAGAAGAGAGAAGAGAGACAATACATATATGGAGGAAATAGAATTATTCTATTCTAATTCAAATTATTCTCAACAGCGATACAATAAATAGTAAAAGATAAACTAATTAGATAACAAGATATTAGCAAAGCAAAACAGAATATTAAAACTAACTTGCTCCTTAAAGATAAGAATCACTTATTGACTAGGCTAATCCATTAAAACTACTTACTCTTAAAATATACGAAACCAACTTATTTACTAAATCCTATTTTAAAAACTGAAAAATAAAATATTATGCAATTACAAAAATATATCTTCAACACTCCTCCTAAACTCCAATTCTTTGCCTTAAGAGTTCAAATTTATTGATAGGTAGTGACTTTGTAAACATGTCAGCCAGTTGATCTTTAGACTTGCAGTAAATTAAGTTCACTTCTCCACTTTGTTGCATCTTTATCAAATAATAGACCTTGATATTGAAATGTTTAGTCTTCCCATGACACACAGGATTGTTTGCAATAGCAATGACTACTTGATTGTCAACAAAAATTCTAGTTTTGTTCTTTTGAGCAAATAGAATGTTTGCCTTGTTGTAGTGAGATACATTAGACATCCAATCAAGCTCCTATAATATCCTTCATCAATGTTATCAACACCTTCTTCCTTGCTGAACTTCTCCTTTTGATTCATTGGTGTGCTAACAGATTTGCATTCCTCCATTTGAAACTTCTTCAAATTTTCTTTTGCATATTTCCTTTTTTTCATGTTTAGCATTCTTTCAAGATGGTAATGACCAAGTCTCTTGTGCTTGAATTCTGTGTGACTTGAGTGAAATAGGTTGTATGCTCCTCCTCTGCTGGATCAAATGAAAAGCTTTTACCTTTCATTTTAACCCTTAGAACTTCCCGGCCAAAAATGTCATAGATAAAGCAATGTTGATGTTCAAAGGACACTTTAAATCCCTTTTTAATCAACTGACCTACACTTAGCAAATTTTGGTCAATGTTAGGTACATAAAGAACATCTGATATTAATTTGATAGCTGAACACGTTGAAATTGCAACAGTTCCTTTTCCTTTTACTGGAATATAGCCACCATTCCCAATTTTGACCTTTGAGACATTAGTTGGCTTCAAATCCTTGAATAGAGTCTTATCATATGTCATGTGGTTCGTACAACCACTATCAATCAACCAACATTTAGAACTACTCCTCATCAAATAACATGTTGCAACTAATTTGGATTAAAGAGTCCCCCCAATAAGATATGAGAGATGATAGATTCTCTTAGATGGAGTAATGTAAGAAACCTCCTTCACAATAAATTGTAAGATCATTAACAAGATCGTGCATCTTGAAACTTGTAACTTTGCCAAATTCATCTATCTCTATATCTTGAAAAAATGATCTCCAATATTGTTGGAGTACAAATGTAAGGTGAAGTCCCACACCGAGCATAAATGAAAGAGTTGAACACCATACAAGTGAGGAGAAGACCCATAAACCTAAAGCTTAAGGTTTTGGGTTAAAATGTGGTGTCTGGTTCACTTATATGGTTGCTCGTGGTCTACTGGTGTAAAATCTCCTCGGTGTTTATCCTCATCGGCTGCACAACAATTGGTATCAGAGCCGATGATCCGACTTGATGATCAACTCAAACAAGATGACGGTGACAGATCCCTGGATATGGAGATCCCTTATATCGAAAGTCTTCCTGGTGGGTGAGTCCATGCATGAAGGTCAGGCAGTGGGTCATGTAGGTGTTGCGTTGGTACAAGGTATTAGAATTTGTTGGCGACAATAGCTAGACAAGATGGGACAGTCGCACTTAAGCTCTAGGGACCACCAATGGATACTCGTGAAATAAAAATGACTTCTACTCGAAGGGGAGATTACCATGTGGAAGAGACTCATTTGAGGGAGAGATTATTGGAATACAAGTGTGAGGTGAAGTCTCACATCGACTATAAATGAGGAGGTTGAGAATCATATAAGTAAGGATAAGACCCATAAACCTGAACCTTAAGTTTTTGGGTTAAGGTATAATGTCAAGTTCACTTATATGGTTGCTTATGACCCATTGGTGTAAATCTTCTCGGTGTTTACCCCCTTCGGTTCCCCAACAATTGGTATCAGAGCTAATGGTTTGACATGTTGATCGACTCGGAGGAGTAAGATGATGGTGATAGATCCTTGGCATGGGGATCCCTTGTATAAAAAATCTTCCTCCCGTGGGTGGAGCGGCGTTGCAAGTATCTAGAGCATGTGGACTTTAATGGCCACCATGAAAATACTTGTGAATGAAAATGACTTCCGCTCGAGGAAAAGATTACCATGTGGAAGAGACTTGCACTTGAAGGGAAAATTATTGGAGTACAAGTGTAAGGTGAAGTCTCATGTCGAGTATAAAAGGAAAAGTTGAGCACCATATAAGTAAGGAGAAGACCTATAAATCTGAGCTTTAATGTTTTGGGTTAAGGTGTGGTGTCCGATTCATTTATGTGATGTGTTCATGGTCTCACTGTTTTAGGTTAAGGTTACCATGTGGTGTGTTCATGCATAACAAATATAATTCATTCCACATAGCATTACCAATATCTTTTGCATTTTAATATTGAATTAGATAAAATGAATCCATTTGCCATCCACACAATTACAACTTCCTTAATATAAATGAAAATTAAGTAACATTTAGCATGGCAATTAGTGTCAGTATCACACAACAAAAATATAGTTGATAAAAAAAATTACACATTATTTAATATAAACAATTATCATTCCACAAGAAAAAAAATCACGAGAATGGAATTTTTTTGCATTATGTGTTAAAAGATATAATCTCTCTAAATACATGGATAGAATAAATTAGAGAGAAATATATCAAAATAAGAATGTTAGACTTAGACTTTAAAATTAGAAAATAGTCTAAACTCGGACTTATAAAGTCTAACTTAATTTAACTTTTGGTGAAAGAAAAACTTAATTTAACGTATTTCCACCCATATTTATAAGCAAAATCTCAAGCCCTTAAGTTAATTCACAAAAAATTGTATAGATGGAGAACTTCATCTATTTCTCTCAATAGTTTTGTCTACCCACCAATCATTGAAAGGAATGAGAGGTTATAACTTCATCTATTTTTCTCTCAAAAAATTTATTTAATCACATTTTTATTTTATATTATTATTTTATTTTGAGCAGATTTTATGTTACTATTTTGCTAGCTAATTCATTTTATTAATTTCTGCATGAAAAAAGGAAACCGAATTCAAGCATTGAAACTCACATGTTCATAACCCTCCCTCCAACTAGTGTAATTAACCCAATTATGTAAAGAGAAAAAGAAAGCTCAACCTGTATTATAATAACTCAGTCTAAACAGTTTTTTTTTCTTTCTAAAATATGTCAATGGGCTTGACCCAGGCATGCATGATACTAGCTAGCAAAAAAGAAAGGCTTTTATTTTATTATATCCACTTCTCTTATTGCTAAGTACATTCCCATTTATCTTTCTATTATCATATACACCATTATACTTGTAACATTTATACAAACTCATTATTCTAGAATGTACTTTATGGAACAATGTTTTTTTAACATTCTAAAAAGTACTTTAATTTTCGGAACATAATTTATTTTTAACATTCCAAAATATAATTTCTGAAATGTTAAAAAATAAAATTATGTTCTAGAAAGTATTTTCTAGAATATTGTTTTGTGTTTCAAAAAGTAATTTCCAAAATATTATGAAAAACATTAAAAAAAATTCAAGCAAAACACTAGGACCATAAAAAATCTTACATAATGGAAAATATTGTACAATAATGAAGCAATTGAAGTGGAGAAAACATATGATTGATATTGGTCCTTCAATTTGAAATTTTGAATCACTCTGAAAGATGCTCTATTGTAGCAACTCAATGTTTGGAGGATGAAAAAATCCTAATGCTAGAGTAAGAGATTGAGCAAGGGAGAAACAAAGGGAGACCATAGCAAGAGATTGAAGGGGGTAGAGGGAGTGAAAAAGAGGAGAAATGATGATAGAAGAAAAGAGAATGTGTTTTTGCTATAAAGAAAAGGGAGTTGTGTTGTTGCACTGAAAAAGGGAATATATGAGGGAGAGAAGAAGGTTCAAAAGGGGAGGTTATTTAAGTAATTTGATTTTAGAAAAAGAGAAAGAGAGTGTAGTTAGCAAAAAAATAAAAAAAGAGAAAAATGAAGGAATATAACAATAGCCGAAAAGAAAAGGAAACTGCTTGACGCACCTAACATTTTTGCTGGAAAACCCAACCGTTTTTCAAAATGTCGAAAATACCCAAATAACAGGTTACATTTTTCATTTCTGCAGTGCCTATTTTTTTCGCAAAATCTCACTCCCTTAGTGTAAATTGCTTTTGTTAGCTTCCGTTAGCCTCCTTTTTCAAGCATTTTTTTGTCTCTGGTGGTGTACGTGCGTTGTTTACGAGTATACGATTAAGTTGGGTGGTTATTCATCACCGAAGAAGAAGAGGTATGTAATTTTTTTTTAAAAACATACGGGTTGACAATCCGTATGGTTAATCCATATGAGTCAATCCGTATGAACATACAAATTAGCAATCCGTATGAGTCATACGGATCAACAATTTGTATGGTTCATATGGATTGCCAACATACAGATTGTCAATCCGTACGAACCATACAATCTGTATGGATCATACGAATTGTTGATCCGTAGGCTTTTTTTTAAAAAAAATTGTAAAATAATTTTCTAATTTATTTATTTAATTTGTTTTGTAGCGTAATTTGTTTTGTAATAGTTCTAGCAATTTTATAAATATTTATTTGGTGATATTATTTTATAGTGGTATAAAAACAATAAAAAAAATGTATTTAGTAATTAGATTGGTAAAAAATGATAATATATATAAACTTTTAAAAATTGCTTAAACTAACATTAGATTGCTTAAAAATTAGTTTAGTAATTAATTGAAAATAATTTAGTAATTAGATTGGTAAAAGTAACATTAGATTGCTAAAACAATTTTTTGTATAAATTTAAAATATTTATTAAAGTTGATAATTAAACAATTTTGATATTTAACTTAATGATGTATTTAGATATTTATTACAGTGATTGAAAATTAAACAAATATGATATTTAAGTGAATGATGTATTTACATGTTTATTACAACAATTGATAATTAAACAAATTTAATATTTTATTGAATGATGTATTTATTAGAATTTATATGATATTTATTGAATGATATATTTATTAGACTTTATATGATATTTTAATGAAGATATGCAGTGAAAATGTAGTATTTGGCTATATGATGTACAATACATTTTTTTTAATTTTGTATAAAGTTATATTTGTATCGATAACAATGAGGTGATTGTATAATTTTTTTAAGTTGTTTTTTATTTATCATTGAATCTGTTAAATGTTTTATTAATATGGATGAAGAATAGTGAATGTATGATAGTATGATGTCTGAAGAAGTTGATATGAACGTTGAAAATGAGGAAGATGTTAGCATGAAAGTAGAACACGTTGATTGCTTCAATGCCTTTAATACTTCTTAGGTATTTGTCTAATTTTTTGTTGGTACAGTAATTATATTACATAAATGTTCATTGATATCAGACCTTCTTTGAATTGTGTTATAGTTATTTGCTACCCGTGATGAAGTTTTACATTGGGCTCGATCGGTGGCTTATGAAATTGGGTTTGTTGTCGTGATAATGAGGTCAGACACAAATACTAGTATTAGAGGAAGGGACCCATTTCTGTTAATAGCTTGTGAAATGAGTGGTGAGTATAGGCCTAAGAAGAATGATTTTGTAAGAAAATGTGAATGTCTATTTAAGTTGCATGCGAAGCCAGTTTTGGGAGGAGAAGGATGAATGGTGAAGTTAATTTGTGGAATTCAAAATCATGAAATGACAAAGTCATTTGTTGGGTATCCATATGCAGGTCAACTGACTAAAGATGAGAAGATTGTTGTTGTTATTGATATGACGAAGTCCATGATGAAGCCAAAAAATATTCTTTTGACATTGAAGGAGCACAATGCCAACAATTATACAACAATCAAACAAATTTACAATGCCATACATGCTTATCGTTCTTCCATAAGAGGGAGTAACACCAAAATGCAACAACTCATGATGCTACTTGACTGAGATCAATATATTCAATGGCATAGGATGAAGGATGAAAATGTTGTACATGACTTGTTCTGGAGTCATCTTGATGCAATCAAATTAACCAATTCTTGTAATTTGGTTTTTTTGATTGACAGTACCTACAAAACAAATAGGTACAAACTGCCGTTGGTTGATATTGTTGGTGTTACATCAACAGGAATGACATTCTACACTGCTTTTGCTTACTTGGAAGGAGAACATCTTAAAAATTCTGTTTAGACTCTACAATGGTTTCAAGATCTTTTCATGAAAGTTGATGCACTCCCTAGGGTTATTATTACCGATAGAGATTTGTCTTTGATGAATGCAGTGAAAATTGTATTCCCAGATGCTACGAACTTGTTGTGTCGGTTTCACATTGACAAGAATGTGAAGACAAAGTGCAAAACTCTGGTTGCTCAAAAGAATGCATGGGATTATGTGATAGAGGCTTGGGGAAGTTTGGTTGACTGTCCATGTGAGAGTTCTTTTGGTGAGTACCTTAAAATCTTTGAAATGACTTGTTCTCTATGGCCTATGTTTGTGGAATATGTGTTTCAAACATGGGTGATTCCGCACAAAAAAAAAATTGTGAAAGCATGGACTAACAAAGTCACGCATCTAGAAAACACAACTATTAATAGGTATGAATATTGTTTTTTGTTTGTGTTGATTTAAATAAAAATGTATTGATTATTTATACGTTGTTGTATATTTCATTTATAGGGTTGAGAGTGCTCATTGGTCATTAAAGAGACTCCTACAAACTCCCTTGGTGGCATATGCAGTGTTTGGGAAACAATGAACAACATAATGACACTTCAACACACCCAAATTAAAGTATCTTTTGAGAGAAGCACGCACATGGTTGGGCATGTCTTTAAAGTTACCTTGTACAAAAAACTACTTGGCATGATATCAAGGTACACTTTAAATGAAATTGCTACTGAGTATGAGCATGTACCTTATGCAGGCAAAAACCCTTCACGTTGTGCATGTGTCATGAGGACTACCCACGATCTTCCATGTGCATATGAGTTGTCTAAATATGTTGTTGGCTCCATACCACTAGAGACAATCCACATTTTTTGGCGACGACTTAGTTTTTCAGATCAAGAGTTATGTGGAGCTCGATGTTTGTGGCAAAGTACATTTGAAGACAAAGCTTCGAGAAATTGCTTATCCTAATATGAACTCTATGTGTCCTCTTCCATAAAAGGTGAAGACCAAAGGTGCTCCAAAAAAACCACTGACCAAACAATAAAAGTCAACAAAATGTGATCCGTCTTATTAGGAGTATGTTGATTCGTTACACTCTGTGCAAAATAATAATTCTTCAATGAAATGTAGTGCATCATCATCTGAGCAACCAATACAGAGACGAAATATTCCAATGTTGGATCAATTCCATCCATGTATCCAGGATTCTATTGAAAACATTATTGATGTTAAAGCGGATGATAATTGTGGTTATCGTGCAATAGTTGCCTTATTGGGTATGGGTAAAGAATCATGGTCATTGGTGCGCAACCATCTGCATAAAGAACTCATAAGCTGGTCAGAAAAGTATATCAACCTACTTAGTGGCATAGAGAGATTTGAGGAAGTAAAGTGTTCCCTACTTGTTGATGAATTATCTATGGTGCGTAAGTTTATTGTTATGTCACTTTTTCTTAAAATAAATTTAAATAACTGCTATTTGTTGTCTATTACATGTAGGTTACCATAGACAAGTGGATGAATATTACGGATATGAGATATGTCATTGCTTCACAATGCAACATAATAGTTTTTCTCTTTCACGACAACAAAGTATGACATTTTTTCCTCTTAGAAGTCAACCACCACCAAATTCTTCTGTGCATCGAGTAATATGCATTGGTCATGTGTATGAAAATCATTATGTACAGGTAATTGCATAATTATTATGTTAATATAAATGATAACAATGTTGTTGGTTATCTTACATTGTATTTGTTTATCATTATGTAACAGGTTTTTTTACGAAACTATTGTCCTTTACCACCATTGACGTTGCTGTGGAATACACATTGCCATTATCAGGCAAAGCAATGGCCCACCCCATACATAGGTAGAATGCAATGTTACACAAATTTGTCTAGGTTGAAAACCAAATTTATTGATTTAGGTGATGAATGAACATAAAATATGTTATTTCCACTAATGTTTCAATAAATAATTATTTTGTTGACATTTTGTTACGCTGTGCATGTTATTTCCACTAATTATTTTAAAAAGTTATGACATAAATAAGTACTTTGAAAATAATAAACATACAGTTTAATTAGCTAATGGGCACCAATTTAAACATTACATGAACTTACAACATAGTAGAAACAAATACAAAATGCATCAAAAACCACAATTAACTAATACTAATTTTGCATTAAATCATGTTGCGACTGAGACATGTCGTCTTCCATTTTGATTACCGGTTTACTAAAAACAACTAAAATTTCTATTGGGCCAAACCGTTTCCAGTAGTTAAACTGTACTAAGACCTTCAACATATCATCGTCAATTTTTAGCTCAATTATTTCAAATTTGATAACTTTTTCTGAATACTCAAAATGATCTGACTGTCGAAAAAACAATTGTCTTATCGTTTATGATTCATGAATACTATAAGGGGGAATCCCTTAAGGTGGAACTTGCTTGACCACATCCTTCAATCTGTCGATGATACATCCCGAAAGAATATCAAATATTTTTGGATTTTTCCCTGTGAACGAGTAACCCACAAATTCGTGTTGGCGTGACATGTGCCACTTCCTATGTGTTGTTCAATGAGACTACTTGTTTTATTTTTTTTTAAATAGATGTGTACCACTTCCTATGTGTTGTCAAGTACAATAATGTTGTGTCATGCTTTAAGGTTGCATCAAACATGCATTGTTACTATCAGAACTAAAATAACTGAGTAGTCATTTCTATGTCAGTATGTAGGTGTAGTATTCATTTTTTTAAACAGACGCATGCAATTCACAATGTGTTGTCAACTTTGAAAATTATTTATGATGCTTAAAAGGTGCAAAAACATACATTTGTAATTTTTTATGGATGAATTAATTTATTCCTCAAATCAACATTAGCGGCTAATTAATGATAAACGGATAACAAAAAATTTTATAAAATAATTAAAACGTGTTTGTAAGTAACACACCAAAATTATAAATTAACCAAATGTCAGTGTCAATACATAAATGTACCAAATAAAAATATTATCCAAAAAATTAAAATTTACATATATAAGGCAAAAAAAACTTCAAGGACCGCTCGTACACTACCTATGCCTCGATCTTTGACCTATAGTTGGTTGGCCAATGTAGCTTCTTGCGATGCTCAGACATTTTTCAACAACAATACAGGGTTTTATTCCTTCAGTCGGGATCCTTAGATTCAGTAGCCTCTCCAACTTATCAACAATTGCTACATAACCATCCTAGTAAGTGAAAAAAACAAATATAAGAAATGTTAGTAATAAAATAAAAAACAAAACAACAAACACAAAATACCAAAAAAATATATTACCACTACATGTCCAGGACGATGCACATTAACGTCTACTTCATTAGGTGCTCCTGCCGCCACTGGTTGCTGATGCACATCTGATTCAACAAATGTGTCATATTGTTAAACCGGCGGAACTGTAGGAGGATCCCCTGGTTGTGCCGGAGTCATAAATGGATGTGAAATCAGGTAGAACCACTCCATGTAATCTGACGAACATTGGCTAGGCACTATATAAATTTACCCTACATGTGCAATGTAGTCACCGAACTGCATCCATTTAGCATCCATTTCTTCAACAGAAGCTGAAGGCACAACAAGATGTGGTGGAATAGTCTGGATGTACCCAAATTGTCGTACAACCTTCTTAGGTCGGTGAATGACTGTTAAGGGACCCCATCTGAGATGGCCGGAAAACAAGGAGATAACCTCAAATTCTCTAAATGAACGGTGATCACCATTTGGAATCCAGTACACAACATCAGGGGTTAGTTTGTCCAGACGCCTGCGATACGTCGACACAGGTAGTGCCTTGCTAGAGGTCCATCAGCATGCACGCGGTCTCTTCTCGTCATAATCCTCAGCAGCTAAGGCGGAACCAACAAATGGGAAATGCTTGTAGATCCAACACTAAAAATATTTTGCAAATATATTCATTAAAATAAGCAACAACATATAATAACCAACACCAATGAAAAAATGTTTTATTAACATTTGAACTAACCTGTAATAGAGTGATATATCTTGCAAGTTGCCTCACTGTGCTCTTTGACGCCTCATTTAAATTATCATACATATGCACAAGTGTTACAGTGCCCCAAGCGTAAGTGCCACTCTACGTCAAGTCACACAGTGCATCCAAGAATTACCACGTGCACGTATGTGACACTCTTGTTAGAAAAGAGTGTGCATCCAAGCAGATGCAATAAATACGCTCGCGCTACTACAATCCAGTGACATGCCTCGATTTTTGTCTGATACATGTCTCACAGCCACGATAGTTAAACATAAGAGTCATGACATTGAATCATCTCAACTCTTCCCTCTGCAGCACTGACCTCGAGTAATTCCACCAACATATCGACAATGTCGTCGACATAAAGTAGCTCAAAGGTATGGAACGCCCTTACGATAGGCAAATGTAGCAACGACGCCATGTCATCCAAGGTGATAGTCACCTCTTCGTCGGGCAAATGGAAACTACTAGTTTCCTTATGCTAGCATTCCACAAAAGCAGGCATTAGTCCTCGATCGTCCGTATCTAGGGAACATGCGATCAAATGAATTAGTCTGCTGGTAGCCACAAGGCCTTCAATTTCTGGAGCAAGCCTCCCAAACTTAGCCATCTTCCTTCCATGGGAAGATAGCTTCAGCTCAAGACGTTCCTACAAGCGATTATATCGATCATGTAACGCAAAATTAATAAGTTGTAAACTACGTGCTTTATGTTTTTTAAGATTTACATACCTCTCCATTCTTGGAAAACCCTTAACATTAGTAACACCTTCTTCAATAGGTGGTTGTTGTTGCTCTTCATTCAATTCCTCTGCGGCCATCGGAGGATCCTCAACAACATGCGCCTGTTGTCGCTGCCTATGGACAGATGTGGTAAGCATTCACCGTTGGGGGCATCATTATCATCATCATCATCACTAAAGCCTGACCGAGACCTTTAGTTCTAACCATTATCTGCACAATATTTTTTAAAATATTTTGAATTTTTGTTTCAATCATTTTTTAAAACTAACTAACAAAGTTAAAATATTTTAAATTTTTGTTTCAATCATTTTTTAAAGCAAACTAACAATTTACACATTTTTAAATTTTGGTGTCAATCATTTTTTAAAAAATAACTAACAATTTTAAATTTTGGTTTCAATCATTTTATAAAACTAACTAACAATTTTAACACATTTTAAATTTCGGTTTCAATCATGTTTTAAAACTAACTAAAAATTTTTATATTTTAAATTTCAGTTTCAATCATGTTTTAAAACCAACAAAAAATTTTAAAATATTTGAAATTTCGGTTTGAATCATTTTTTAAAACTAACTAACAATTTTAAAATATTTTAAATTTTAGTTTCAATCATTTTCTAAAACTAACTAACAATTTTAAAATATGGTTTCAATCATTTTTTAAAACTAACTAACAATTTAAATATATTTTAAATTTTGTTTTCAATCATTTTTTAAAACTAACAAACATTTTTAAAATATTTTAAAAAAATTCAATCATTTTTAAAACTAACTAACAATTTTAAAATATGGTTTCAATCATTTTTTTAACAAACTAACAATTTTAAAATATTTTAAATTTTTGTTTCAATCAATTTTTAAAATTTTTTAAACTAACTAAAAAATTATTTTATATTTCTAAATTTTTTTTCACCAATCTAGTTTTTAATCTAATTTTTTTTTATTGTTTCTATACCACTATAAAATAATATCAGCAATCAATCCTTATAAAACTATTGTTAATATACAAAAAAATTATTAAAACATAACAAATAAAAAATAAATCACAAAATAAATTTAGAATTAAAAAAAATTTAAAACTAAACCAAAAAATAAAATAAGAATTAAAAAAAAAGTCATACGGATTGCTGATCGGTATGACTCATACGGAACAATCCGTATGGTTCATACAGATTAACAATCCATATTAATTTGGTCCTCATAAAATTTTTATATTAATTTGTTCATTCAAAAAAAACATATTTTTACACTATTAAATAATATACTTTTAACATTGTCATTTTAACATTGATTTTTATAAAAATCAATGTTAAAAAAATGTAATGACATTTTTGTTAATAAATTGAATTTGTTAGCCTTGGCTTTTTGGCTTTTAGGAAATCGACGAGAGGATATATTTATAAAAGAATGATGTTGCTAATAGGATGCAAAAATCGATTTCTAGAAAATCGATTTTGCTAACTAGCAGATATTGTGCACTCTCTCGTCTATTAAGGGATTATGTTCTCGAAAATCTTGTTCAGAACAATGGTGACAACACAATCATCGATAGCCACTAGGGGTGGGAATAGGCCAGGCCGACCTACAATGGCCTACGACCTAGCCTACATAAAGCCTGACCTGAACTGACCTATTTAATTAAAATGTTAGGCTCAGGTTTTTTTAAAAGCTTATTAAATTAAATAGACCAGGCCTAGGCTTGTTAAAAAGCCTGATAGGCCGGCCTATATATATGTATATATATTTATATTATTTTTTGGTACCAATTTATACTTATATTATTTTTTGGGTACAATTAATTTTTTTTTTGAAACCAGCAGACTTTGATTACACATTACTGCTCCATAACTTCCATTCCTATAATTAAGTAAGACTTTAATTACAATTTAGGTGTGAGTCATGTGTCCCTTTATATTACTCATTATTTTTATTGGCTTTCTTATTCTGGTTAACGTTTCCTTTTCTATTAACTTTCCTATTACGTTCCTACCCCAAAGCAAACAAATATAAAAAGGCTTTTAAAAAGGCTATCAGGCCAGACTAGGCTTTTAAAAAGGTCAGGCCAAGCCAAAATAAAAGTCTTTGATAGGCTATAGGCCAGGCTCAGGCCTCAAAAATTCATCGTAGGCTAAGCTTAGGCCTTTTAAAGTCTGGCCTGGCCTGGCCTGACCTATTCCCACCCCTAACCGCCACCTCACATGCTCCGACCATAATGCCACCTTCGTCGCCATGCATCGCCACCACCTCAATTGGATCATTGTCATCCTGATGCAAAAGTATCACTTCAATGCCGTTGTCATTCTCGAGCTCCACATAGTTGCCGAGAATAAAATGGAGCAGCGACAATCATAGATCTAGTCTGACAGTCATAGTTCTAGTCACGAAGGTTGGCAACAAGCGATGATGAAGATGAGGCACTGCGTCCTCAACACACGTGGAAGGAGATGAGGCTTATCGAGAAAGATAATGATGATGACTAGAATGCCAAAACTGCCTCAGCCTGCGGAGGATGCTAAGCCTCTTAGCGAATCCGTTTAAGTTCAACGACATCCAATATACTCTTGTAAGCTCCATGGCTTTTTTCTCTTCAATTATTCCGAATTTAGGGATTTGAACACCAAAACTCGTTTTAATTCTGCAGGAGGATCCTGTTCTTCTTGTACCCGAGGATAAAAGCCAAAAGCCATATGTTGCAATTAATAAGGTACTCTTATCTATTTCCCTTCTCAATTGCTATTCATTGTGGTTTTAGATATTTAATCAATCTGTGGAGTTGGACTTAGCTCTGTAGGTATTGCAGGATTCACCTTTGTAATACATTCTTTCTGAAGGGAAATAGATAATTCAGAAAAGTTATGTACATGAATCCCTTTAAACTCTAGTGTTGTGGAATTTCATAGTCCAACATTAAAAAAATGTCTTAGAACTAGGCAGTGAAGTAGGTCAAGAATCCAACCAGTGGGAATAATAAAATGAATATCTCTCACAAGAACAATTAGATTCTCTTCCAGATGTTACTGATCAGGAGGTTACTGGCATTATCACAATGGAAGATGTCATGGAGAAACTTCTACAGTTTAGCACAACGGTTCATCCTATAACTTCAGTTGTTTTTCTAATTTCATGTCGATAACACAGAAAACTTCATAGTTTCATATTCCTATTAGGGGGATAAGACAACTTTTCTTTTTTTAGTTGATTGTAACAAACATGGTTATGTTTAGGAGAGAAAAATAAAGGGAAGTTGGTTTAAGATTGGTTTTACTTATATTAAGACCTTATTCTCAATAAGGTATATATAATTGAGTCAAATTGTTGGTTTGCACTCTAATATCTTAAATTTTTTAGCTACCAACTATTCAACTTGAACCTTAGGATTTTAGTGAAATGTTTCATCAATTTTTGAAATATCAAGCTTATGATGTTTTCCATTATTGACACCACCAGTACTCATATTTTCTATTTCCATGTTGATTGCGATCTACTTTTTCGTTCGCAAGGGAGACATACTGGATGAAACTGATGAATATGTTCACGTTCAAAAGAAGTGAGTAAATTTACATTGAATTTTAATTGGTACTGTGTTCATATTTTGCCCCAAATAAATTGATAGCGATTGACAAATTCCATGCATCATTTTTCTTATTTTTAGCATTAGAATTAACCTTTAAAGTTTCTCTGTTTAAGATATTGTTTCTCCCAGTCAACTATGATACTTATCTTTGAGGAAACCCCATTCCAGTTAGATAGTTATATGCTTATTATCATACTGTAACCCAAGTTCCATTCTATTGGCTTTCTTACTAATTTTGTATGGTAGAAAAAAGAACATATCTATTTAGATGAATATGCATTTTATTTTAAGAAAAAATGTTGTTGGCTCGAATTACAAGTGTGTCATTTGAATATAGGGAGTGGAAGTAGTAAAATGATATAATTAAGGTAATTAGTGTTATAGGGCAGGGTGATAGATATGTTTATACCTGAAAGATATAATTAAGCATTGATCCATCCATCTTGTGAATTATTGCTTATGTACATTACTTTTCTGTTTCCACTATGTATTCTTACAACTTCCATGACATTCTAAAATGGGCTGCAACTAACGTGACTTGAAGTGGATAGTAGAGTTGGGTTCATCCAATCAAATTTGACTTATGTTACATAAAATGGATATTGAACCAATCCAGATGTAGGTGATCCCAATTGTGATTTGCCACCATTAATTAGACCAATATGAAAGAATTTTAAAATATAATGAAATAAAATATCAGTTTAATTTCTATATTGTTTGTGTGAAAATAATTATATTATTAACTATTTAAAAATAATTATTGATATATTTAATAAGAATTAATAAACTTATCATATATTATATATCATATGATGATAGCTTGTAATTGAATTTTACACTTTACATATACTATTTCCTCATAATATAATGGGGTACGAAGTTTTTTATATTAGTTTTATTAAAAAGAAAAATAAGATAGAATTTAAAGGGAACATAACACTTACCGCTTCGGTATTCATTCGGGCCCATGCAACATTGAGTACATTGTCTTTACAACTTTGGCAACACAAAAAGCTATGGTCCATAAAAACTGTCTTATCAAGAAAAGAAAACAAGAGATAATTACATTGTCTTTACATAATAAGGGATTATATGGGTGCTGGTTTTGAATCTGTATTGTGTATGTGCTATCCTTGGAGTTTTTATTTTATATATATATATATATATATATATATATATATATATATATATATATATATATATATAATTATTGATAGATCTTGTTTTCTTTTATAGGTTTGCCAATGCTGGTGATACTGCTATGGAAGTGGCTGGAAATACAATATTACGGGTAAGAAACAAATTTCAAAATCCAGACTGATTCAATGTTAGATCAAGTTTTGTGGTGATTTATTTCGTATGTTTATTGATTGGTTTTGCAACTTTTATTCAGGTTTTATTTTCATTTCTTGCCTTTACCAAGTTTGTTTAATTTCCAGAGACCCTTTATACTTGATTTCTCAAATGAATGTTGAATAAAACCGATGGCCTAATAATAGACTGATCTTAATAAAGAAGTTAGGTCAACACATTTTAAAAAGTTTATTTAATTAAAAGGTCAGGCTTTTCACCATTCAAAAAGCTATTTGTGCCCAATAGACTGATCTTAATCAGTATTAATAATTTAATAATATTATTATTGCTATATTATAATATTAAATTTTTATTATAATCTTTTGAGATGATATACTTTTAGTCTATTTAAAGGCTTAGACCAGTTGACCTACAAAACTTAGGTCCATTAACCTATTTAGAGGCAGGAATGTTGGCCTATTTAAAGAGATTTTCTGGTCTAGATAATCTCAACTTAATAGTTTGTGATCTTGATAAAAAATATATACAAGACTTTTTTGATTGTTGCTGCCAACAGTCTACTTATATTCTTAACATTGTCGTATGATGTAAAAATGAAAAAACGTGGAATAAATTTCAAGACAATTTCTGTCAATAGTTAGAATGAAAAACTGCAACTAACATGATAATCACTACTGCGAAAAAGGTTTTCTACGTTGGTTAAATTACACATTCTACATCGGTTATTAACCGTCATTGTAGGAGACGTCGTAGAAAGTCTGCACTTTATATGACGATTCAATAGACAACCGTCTTAGAAAAAGATATCATTCTAAGACGGTTTTTAGCTAAAAATGTTCTTAGTTAAAAATTGTCTTAGCTAAAGACATTTTTTTTAATAATTTTTTTTGGGTGATTATGCTTCAACGCTGTCTTCTTGTTTTCTTCAACTTATCGAAACATTAAACTAACAATTTCAATTTTCACCAAAAGATTAAAACTCTTCTTCACATTTAATATTTTGTAGATAACTAGGATTTTACATTTTTTTAGTTATTTTTCTATTATAAATTTATATATATTGAATACTTCTGTGATATAAAAATATTACACTTGTTTAGTATATAGAATAAATGATGTATTTAATAAACAAAAAAAAATGGATACTTATCCAGGGAGTCGTACATTATCATGTACTAACATAATATCATATACATTAAATTTATCTACGTTCATAATCATTATTAAAATACCTGAAAGTTTAATGTTGTTAATTAATCACAAATTGTTGATATTATTTTTAAATAAATATGATATTTCAATAAAGAATTACAAAGGTTAAAAAGGAATATGACAACTGAATCAAGTAAATAAGCCCAAAACCAATGAAAATATAAATTTCCTACCTCCTCTCCTCAAGAAAATAACAATGGAGTTCAATCCAACATGGTCAAGAAGTTTAGGTTCTGATAGCATCCAATTGAAAAACCTAAGATATGATTTCCATTCTAAATTGACAAAGTCCATGTACAAATGGTTTGATCATTGAAGCCTAAAAGATGTACAAGGCAGTTGCAGCCACAATAATATTTGTGAGTGTACACATTTTGATTCCCTCCACAAAGAATACACTCATAAAGCAATAGAAAGATATAATTTGTACCTCAAGAAATGTCTTTATATCATATCAAATGGAAATAAGCATAGAGCACCAAACCATGACACCAACGCCCTCCTTCACACCATCTCATCAATGATATAGAGTCTTCAATGACATCTCTAATTGTTTCCTTAATAAATAGTAGAAGAAATTTTCACCATGTTAGAGTGCTAAAAGAATTAAAAAGCTATTGACAATTAAAATATTTTCTCAAACCACACCAAACTAAAAAGATATTGACAATTAAACCAGAAAATACCGTATATTTTGGCCTGGCCACTTTGTCATTTGAAAGTGCAAGACACAGGGAGCAGTCTAAATTTACTGCTAATAAGAAAAGGACTATTAGTAAGCCAAACCATGTTGAAGATATTTTTATTTAAATATCATTTTGAGGATACGAAAATCATTCTCTCTCACCCCACCGTTGATATTACCTTTTCCTCCTAATTGAAATGAAAATAATGTTTAAACAAAGAAAGGAAAAAACACAAAACTAATAACTTAGTTAGGAAAATGATTGGCACAAGAACTTCAACAAATAGGTGGAATGCATAAAGTTTCATGAAAAAGTGAGAAAAAAATCTATCACTTGAAGGACTCACAGGAACTGAGAGGTTGTCATCACCAGTAGGGGGGCCAGTAGTGGGCTTCCTTCCTTCTTTCAAAGCTTTTCTTATTTCAGCTGCTTTCCACACTGCATATTTCTGTTTCTGCTCCAACTATAAAAGAAACTCAAAAAAGCATTAAACATACAATTACAGGAAGTTGTATTCTTGTTGCAAATTGTTTCCAAATAAGAAAGGCTTTGTGGAAAACATGCAAATGCAATGAGTCATGCATAAAAAAGGAAGGTTCAATTCAATGCATGAAATACACACATAAGGCTAAACTGCTCCAATTTGATTAAGAATCTCAAAAAGGATGCTAGCAGCATAAAATGTTTTTGTCATATTCCTGCCAAGTGTCAAAGATTATACGTTAAAAACTTATCACAGATGAAAAATTCTTACAAGCAAGATAGTTATGCAAAGGGAATATAGCGAATGTTTGGCAAAAAAATAGATACTTGGTATGTAAAGAGAGTGAGCTACTATCTTGTTCAAGACCAAGGAACAAGAAGGTACAAAAATCCCTCGTAAACTTTACTGAGACCATAGGGATCACGGCTGATGCAATAGAACCAACATACAAGCTTAAAGGCTTATTTATTTATTTATTTATTTCAAGCTAGCATTAAAAAAAAGAGTGATTTTATAATACAAATCTGCTCTTTCGGCATGATTTTGCTTTTCTGCTTTTCCAAACACATTCAAAGCAAATCCCTCAAGATATAAATTATCTTCAGCCCTAACTGGATTGACTTTTTATCTTGTAAAAACAACATATTTCGGAAACATCAATTGAGTAAATAAAAATTCCATAATCATACCCAATCAAACATGTCAACCACTAACATCTTTCAAAGGAAAGAAAACTGAAGATTGCCACTGAAACATGCCATAATATCATTAATTCATTATTATTCAGATTCAGACACTTCCATTTAACATGAGTAGATTCCCTTCTTATTTTCAAAAAACAACACAAAGTTAGGGGTTAATTAAAAAATCACTTTTATATTTATTTATTTGTGGATCACCTTTGAGTTTTAGTTAATTGTGATTACAATCAGCACAAGAAAACAAGGTTTAATTTAGAACCTTTTCAAGCTACTTCATGAGCGAAACTAGAAGAGCATTAGTGGTCTTCGTGCACTCACTTTGCAGAATCTTCAACCCCCATTCCATAGCATATAATCAACCTAATTTTACCAAAAAAAATACTTCATCATGATAATTTATAACAACGATTAGCGTATTTCAAATCAATGAAACAACAAAAATTGCAATAATGAAAAATAGGTATCGATCTAAAATCAAAATAAAAGACAAAATTCCAGTAATAAGTGATGAGTGGTTTCTAGAAATTATGTGTTCCTAGAAAAAATATGGACTCAAATGTATGAACTGTGTTAGTTTCTCGGTTATTATATATTAATTTCCAATCTTAGGAGTCAAAAACAAAATTCTATATGAAATCTCCTTAAATCCTATCAAAGCTATATTTCACATTACAAGTGGAAATAATTAACTTCGTCTTAAAAAAATGAAGAAAAATAAAATAGAGGGACTGAATTTGAACCCTCTTTCTTTGTATGATACATTAAAGAGGTAGCCAAATTAGATTAACTTAAGAATATATCACTACAAGAACCAAATTTCAAAGAAAATTGTAACAAATTCCTAGAAAAGGGAGAGAGATCACCCGTTGTAACTATCCTTCTTTGGCCACCAGAGACCCCCCTTAGCATATCATTGCCTAAACCATATCTGAACATACATCAAGACCAAGCACTTTCAAAATTTTTCAGATATTATTTAGCAGATGAGACAACCTTCATGAATCCATCAATGTCTGGACTTGGCAGTATGTTTTCCTCCTTCTCCAAGCGTTCAAGATTTTTCACAATTTCTGTTTATGACATTAGACCAGGAAATAACAAGCATTGTTTAATCTATAATCTATAATAATAAAAATAATAACAAGGATTACACCTTACAGAACAACACGCACAAGTATACCAGATCCAAACATTGTGTTAGTTATTCTTACCTAGGTTTTTGTCAAGAGTTGTGGTAAACTGGTTCAAAGCTAGGGGAACCTTCAACCTCTACTTCAAAATCCTCTTATTCCTCTGAATTTGAACATTCTTTGGCCACTTCACGAACCTAGTCAAGTCTCTCTTCGGAGGGAACGCCCCTCCGATTCCCAAAAGACATTTTTTTTATAAAATGTTTTGTTCCTTTCTTCAGCTCCTTCTTGCCTACAGAATCATTGTTTTCATGTTGCAAAATCACATACTACGAATAAGTTCTACAATCTAGTTCAAAGCCATTTTTCAGTCAAATCTTGTACCATGAATAGACTATTACAAACAAAAAAAATGCAAAAAATTGAAAACTCTCGCACAACCCCTTCCATCCTCTTCTACCAGATCAAGAGAGAAAGAAGACAACAAAAAAATAGAAGAATCAAAGTAGAAATAAAAATTGTTGATGATCGTCGATGACGTGGACCACTGGTGAGAAGAAGCCATAGAGAATAAGAAGAGGAAGAACTACTTGGGGTCGTCATGTCGATGACTTCGCCAATGCCATCACAGGCGCTGACAGAGAACATGAGGGAGTTGAGTTGCCAAAGAAGAGATCTTAAAGCCCTTCCTTGAAAGTTCGACGCTTGTGCATCAAAACCACCTCCTTCATCAACCTCGTCGTCCCGGAGAACGGAAACGCCACCGCTTCCTTCATTGATGTCTCCACCTCCAGAATCTGGCTTTTGTGGGCTTTCTTGGTGCGGGAAATTGTGACATAGATGGTGGGGAGGCGTGCCGGGGGGCAGTGGGCTAAGTCATGGGAGGGGACGATACCGGTGAATGGGTTTCAAGGTTGGAATTGGAAAAAAAGTGAGTTTGGCTTATCTTATCACTTTTGATTGATTGGTTGTTCAAAAACCTGAAGCATTAGAGTGGTGAAATCCGAAGCGTTGGAGTGTTGAAATCCGAAGCATTGGAGTGGGAAGCATAAACCAGAGCGATTTTATGAAAACCATCTTTGAATAAACGTTTCAAAGATAGTTTTGTACAACCGTCTTTGATCCCGTGTCGTAAAATAGCGCTTATGTAGTAGTGAGTATTACTACATGCATGATGACATATTGACCGAGATAATTAAATAGTAAATAATAAATATTTACCTTTTCAAAATAATATATTTTTATTTATCGCTTACTTGTCCTATACGTTTTGTGTATAAGATAAAAAAGTTGTCAATAAATTGTCTTTAACAGGGGTGAGAATCACTTGAGTTTTTATTTAGCACAAGAGTTTAAATATCATGTTATAAATTCCTATGCTTCCTAATGGAGTTGTTCAACTTGATTCTTTCTTGTCTGTAAGTCCTTTTCTTTTGTTCTGCAATTCTAAAAAGATATAATGTACATAATATCTCCAACGATTTTATCATGCTAGAGAACAAAATTATGGCGAGAGGACTTAATATCTCACATTGTAAATGTATGGATCAAGATTTAAGAGTGAAGTTCTTGGTTAACTTAAGAACTTGAGAACTTAAAAGTTCCTTCATTCAAGGACTACTACCAAGCTTTGTTTTCTCTTGAACTTGTCCAACTTGAAATTTGGTGTATATAAATGTTTCCCTTTCTTTTTTTCCTTTTTTTTATAAATAAAGGACTAGGCTTAAATTTTAGTATAAAACATTGAATATATTTGTATATGTAGTGATTGAGATGAAGGACAAGGAAAATTAATTATTGAGTGAATTAGTTTAAATATTTAGTCCTAATTCATATAAGAATCTCACCTAACCAAGACTTTGTTTTTAACAATTACCAACTTCATGATTAATACACGTCCCCAATGTACAGGTTCTAGTTTCAAGCTAATGTTGGTACACTGTGTTGTGAATTTCATGTTTGTAGCAACGGGTGATCCCTTAGTCAGTGTTACAAAGGTTATCAGATGATTCCTTAGTCTATATGTGATTAAATAATGTATAAAAAGTCATGTTGGGCCCACCACACAATTGATGCTCTTGACATTTTGATTATGTATCCAATTAAAAACAAAAATATTATTATGTTTATTTCGACAATTTTATTTTTTAGCCCAATCCATGCCTCAACATTTGACCCAAATGAGAAACAAATCTACAAGGAGAGGAAGTGCAAGCTCAAGGCGAAAAATAAAGCATATAAGGCTAGTTTTGAATTTTATCAATTTATTGTTGGTTATAGGATTTGATTTCTTAGATAATTATTCATAAGAAGTTGATCGAGTTTAAATTCAATGTTTGCATTTATTTAGTTGGGTATAAAATTTTTTAGAATAAAATTAATATATTTTTTGTAAATTAGTTATGATTGGTTCATTGTAAAAAGAAATAATATTTAAATTTGCTTAAACAACATCGGTTGGTCTAAAACCAATGTAGAAAGTATCTTTACGACATTGATTTTAGGTTAAAAACAATGTCGTAAGCACATTCAACACCGATTTTTTAAAAAACCTGTGTTATATATGACTTTCAACATCAATTTTTTTAAAATCGATGTTGAAAATATTTCGGAATACATAATTCAACATCAATTTTTTTTTCTAAAAAACGATGTTTTTTTGCACGACAACATAAAAGAAATCAATGTTGTGATGCACTCACAACATCGGTAACAAAGTCGATGTTGGTTTTTGCATATTTTACATTTTTTTTGTTTATTTCTTATAATATGACATTGATTTTCTTGAAAACTGATGTCGTATAGTGTATTTTAACATTGGTTTTCATAACCGATGTTAATGTTGATATTTTTAGTGTCGGTAGTTCTAACATTGATTCAAAACCGATGTTAAAAGCGCTTTTTCTAGTAGTGTTGGTTGTCTTCAGTATAATTCCCATTGGATGGTTCTTTGAAATGACTAATAAAATTTTATTTTCTCTCTCTACCTTTCCAACCATAAATGGAAGACATAAGAATTCATTGTTGTTTCATCTTTTTCCCTAATCCCATTAGAAGGCGTAAGAAAATTGTCTAGTAAGTGACAAAAATTATAATTTTTTAGAGTTTTTAGTTGCCAAAAAATGTTTTAAGTCATTTTTGGGGAGATTTTAACTATTACAAATTATTTAATTCATTTGTAATCAAATTATATTTGTAAGTATGTTAGTCACATCATGTTACTGTCTAACGAAGTTATACCACAGAAGATAAGCAAAAATATGTTTTATTTTTACAGGGAGCAAATTAATACAAAAAAAAATATGAAGATGAAATTAATATTTTTCAAATTTTACAGAGACCCTGAACATATTTTATCCATATTTTTTTAATAATAATAAAATTGATAGTAAATTCATCATATATATATATATATATATATATACATGGTTATCAAACTCTCGAGTTAACTCGCTAATTCTTACGAGTTTACTAGTCTACTTACCCTATATGAGTTGACTCTTGAGTAAACTTTTTTTAATAGATTCTGGGCAGACTCTATAAACTCTTAAGTAAACTCGGTAAATTCTCGAGTTTACCAACAAGTCTATAAACTCTTAAGTAAACTCGGTAAATTCTCGAGTTTACCAACAAGTCAACTAGTCACCAAGTTAAAAAAATTATACCAAAATATAAGTCATTTTGGGTTGTCTGTTTAGTGTTCAACATACCTTCATTTAGTGTGTTATCCTCAAATACACAAATTTTCATCTTTAATAACATCAAACTCTTCTTCTCTAATAAAATCAAATTCGGGATGAGAATGATCTACCACTACTATAACATATTATCTAGTAGTGATGCATTACTATATTTGGTTATTTAAGTATTGTAAAATTTATGATTTACTATTTTACTTTATTATATTGTTGAAATGTTTAATTGGTATGTTATTTATAGATATTTTGTTATTATTTTTATATGAAGTGGGCTCTTACGAATTTAGAGTTGAGTCCACGAGTCAAGTCTATGAAACTCTCACGGGTCTACCTAAACTCTCGAATTTGATATATATATGTTTCAAACACTAGTTTTGTTGTCGCTTCCTTGATTCCAGACAACAATGTCAATGGGTCTCAACATACCTTACCCAGTAAAAAGATTATATTAATTTATTTTTTATTGCAAAAAAAGCTGATATTACTAGAATAGCTCTTCCAGTACCTTCTAGAGTTCAATATTAGTTACAGTAACGTTTATGTGAGAAATTTATTTAGTAATTAGTATTCTAGAATGGTTTCCAATTCTGGCTGGCTAAGTGACTAAGTAATGCTTTTATTTAGAGAATAAATGACAAATTGCTTTTAGATTAAAACTTAAAATCCTCTTTTTTATCAGGAATAAAATACATAAGTGAATTTGACACATACTTTTACCAAAAATCTTAAAACTTTAATTTATAAGTCATAATGATGCTCAATTTTCTCATTCCTACTCGATATGAAATTTTACCCAAATTTGTATTCCAACAAATCCCAAAATGGGATTGAATTGTTTCAAGACACTTGAAAATTACTTTTTAAGATATTTGAAGGCTACAAATGTAGTAATATGGGAATCCAATTTGCTTCTATGGGCAAGCAACTATGATATATTACCATTGTTCAATTGTATATGGTGTCTTTTCTTGGGTTGTTGTTATGTGATGGGAATTCTATAATGCACAATCAAATCGCGATTTGTGTCAAACTCCTCTATAAAGCCATTTGTCATCAAATTTTTATTATTATTTGACATTTGACCATAAATGGTGGAAAGGCTGGTTTTTCTTCCATGTGGAACGCGCTGAATAGAGACAACCTAGTCACTAAAATGTTCAACATCTACTTTAAACATTGCATGGTTGATCTCACAAATTATTTCTTTTTCTGTGAACTGGGGATATCCTTCAGTCGGAAGCTAATGACTAATTGAATACTGAAATTCATTTTAAGAGAACAACCTCTCTCAATTGTTTTTTCATATGCACAAATGTTATATTAAATCTCTGACCACATACTTGACTAGGCTATCTGCCACTCATGTCATGTTGGTAAATTATTTCTTTTATCTAAATTCAATTCAGTTAATTTGATTGCTTTGAGCATATTCGCTTGAATTTTCAAATGTTGAAAAATCTGCAGGCCATGCATACGAATGTTTCTCATGGTGTCAAGAATTTCCAGCTATCATCTTTCTACACAAACATAATTAACTGTGATGCTTTTATAATCTGAACTTGCCTCTGCATTTGTTATCTGTTTGCAAGTAGAGATTATGTAGTTTATAACAGCAGTCATGTTGATCCGGTTACATTTTGAATTTTGACTGACTTTGGTACCTCTTCAGTTCTAACCACAGGATTTTATCACTTGGATTAATAAAGAAGCTGATATCTTCAAATATAAGAAGGAAGTAAGACACAATAAAGATATTTGGAATCATCAAACAATGATTATTGCTTTTCTTTTGTTCTTTTTCTTTAGGATAACGCACTGTGAATCACCAATTGCAGTGTGATCAATTAGACTTAAGCACAATGAGTAGGCTGAAAACAATTGTATTAATATGATGTCCTTTTGATCTGCATCAGACTTCAAGTGGTAGAGCAGTTAAAATAGCTAGTATGAAATATGAATGAGTTGATGTGGAACCTTTGAAATCCATGTGAAGGACCTAAAAGATTTTAACATTTTATAGATACTGTGATCATATTTAAAATCGAAAACTCCAAATTAGTCAAATGGCGTCAGTTTCCAATAGCAATGTTTAATTTAGCATTGTCCAATTTTACACAATCAACTTTCTGTTATTATATTCTATCATATCATTAGAATTTATGTGGAGTTAATTTAGAATTGAAGATGAAGATCCCAAAATGGTTTTTAAATTCCCACATTCATTTTATTCTAAAATGCCCCGTGCATAGCAGGTATTAGTATTACCCGTAGTTATAACATTCAACATTAGAACAATTTGAGGAAAACTGAACTAAAGGGATACATGGGAAAGTTCTTTATAGAAGTAAACAAGTAGGAAGGGCTAAGGAAGTTTAGAAAATGCTTCAAGAAAGTCACGAAATTTTCGTTTGCATCAAAGGAGATTGCAAAACAACTCGGTTAGTAAGGGCCAAATTAGCCTTCAAGTCCCAACTTGGGTATGTTGGTGCCCATCTAACTGTGCCAGGTTGAAGTGCTTTTAGGACTTCATCATTTTTTTGGATAAGTTACTTTACCAATAGTGTTTTGTGAATTGGTAATGCGACAAAACATTATTTTGTCTCAAAGTTGTTTGGCTAAGCTATGAATCATTTTGCTTTTCTTTCTTTATTAGTAAAACCATAATTTTTGGTACAATTTTTATCTGATGATTCATTATTAGTCTATGCCTAAGCTACAAAGTTGTCATATAGTTGGATTCTTGGAGACCAAATAAACCATTTTCTATCCCATGGCCGGCTTTGGCTTGTTCTCAATCATGCAAGTTTGTTACAACTAACTCTAATTAAAGTTCCTTAGTGGTTCCTCACTCAATTACCACAGTCCCACGTGCATCAACTACTTATTACTTACAGTATCTTTGTTTTGCTAAAGTAAATGATGCTCACGTAGAGAACCGAAAGCATGGAAATAAATTAATGTATATATTGGAAATAAATTAATGTATTAGAGAGAGTAAAGTCACACAAAATGATTTTAAAATAATTTCTATTTTATGATTTAAGAAATACTGTATTATCTGTGTTTGGATAGGAGAATTGAGTTTTCTTTTTCCAAATCTCAGTATAGTCACACAAATGATTTTAAAATATTTTTTTTTATTTTATGATCAATATGAATATAAAATTGTTTAATTGTGTTTGGACAGGGAGAATTGAGTTTTTTTTTTTTTCTGAACCCATGTGGGACACCGAATGTCAATTTCAAGGTGGCAAGGAAAAATGCTTGATTGCAGACTGGTTCCCTTGAACTATAATGGAAGAATGCTTCACCTTGTACGCATGGAGAGAAAAAAAAGTTGCTTTAAGTTTTACTCATTATCGGTATATAGCAAAAACGTAAGGAAACAACATAGGCAATTCACCTTAAATTATATAAAATCAGGTTAAAATACGAGCTACCGGATTTTAGGTAAATTAAACTACATATTTAGAAATTAATTTTTTATTTTTGTTTGGAAACACATCGAAAATAGAAGAATCACATTTGAGATGTGAAAGATATAACTATTAACTTCTAAAAATCACATATGAAACCTGAAATTAAACACATTTTCTATTAATTTTGAGTTGAAATGATTTATGTTGTGCAAAGTATCACAAAAATGATACACAAAAATCTCAGAATTTCTTTCTCAAGATAAGTTGCAGATTACAAAGAGTTTTTCTAGAGAGAATTGAAAAAGAGAATCACTCACAATCAAAATAGTAGTTGAACTATTTATACTGTTTTTTATAGATGGACAACTCACTAATTTTAATAGTTTGTTACAACTGTTTTAACTACCAGCATAGTTTGTTAGTTATGTGGACCAACTTATCAACAAATCTCCACCTTGGTTACATAACTAAACAAGGATCATAGTGGTTGCTCCCCTTTTTGACATCAAACTAGCTGACAATACTTCAAATTTATAAGGTTCAAGGAGTAGAAAAACTTGCTGCTTGGTAGAACTTTAGTGATCATATAAGAGGGATTATGCTCAGTGGAGACTTTCTTCACCAACACAGCTCTTTTAGCAATAGTCTCTCTCACAAAGTGTAGCTTCACATCTACATGCTTTGTTCTTTCGTGATAAACCTGGTTCTTTGAAAGGTGAATAGCACTTTGCTTATCACAATGGACAGTGATAACATGATCTTGCAGCTTCAGCTCTCGAGCTATTCCCCTTAACCATAGTGCTTCTTTTATTGCTTATGTCAAAGCAATATACTTTGCTTTAGTAATGGACAATGCAACCACCTTCTGAAGACTAGCTTTCCAGCTAATTGCAATTCCAAATGCAGTAAATACATAGCCTGTGAGGGACTTTCTGGTGTCCAAACAACCAGCAAAATCAGAATCTACAAACCCCTCTATTACAACAGTGTTTTCTTGGTAACCCTCAACTTCTCCATATATTAGACTCTTTCAATTGACCATTTTATGTACCTTAGGATCCATTTTAGAGCTTGCAAGTGTGCCTTTCCAGGATTTTCCATAAATCTGCTTACAAGGCTAACTGAGTATGAAAGGTCAAGTCGAGTGCATACCATGGCATACATGAGTGAACCTACTGCATTTGCATAAGGAACTTTGGACATGAACTCCTTATCTTCTTTGCTTTCAGGAGCTTGATCCATACTAAGTTTGAACTATTGAGACAAGGGTGTTGAGAAAGGTTTAGCATCTGACCTACCAAACCGGTTTAGAACTTTCTTTAGGTACATTTCTTGAGATAGAAACAATAGCTTCTTGTCTCTATCTCTCTTGATCTCTATACCCAATATTCTTTTAGCTCCACCCAAATCTTTCTTTTCAAATTCTTTTTTCAAGTCTGTCTTAACTTTTCCTGTTTCATCCTTATTATTGCTTGCCTTTAGGATGTCATCTACATATAGCAATAAAATGACAAAATTATGATATGAGGCAAACTTAAAATAGACACAGTTATCAAACTTGATGCGAGTCATGAACTCATCAAATCTTTTATTCCACTGCCTTGGAGACTGCTTTAAACCATATAGGGACTTGTTCAGTTTACACACAAAGTCTTCCTTTCCTTCTATTATAAATCCCTCAGGTTGTCTCATGTAAATAGTTTCTTCCAGTTCTCTATACAGGAAGGTAATTTTAACATCCATTTGCTCCAATTCTAGATCAAACTTGGCAACCATTGATAGCAGAATTCTTATGGACCTGTGTGTGCTTCACCACTGGAGAGAATACATCATTGTAATCAATTCCTTCCCTCTGAGTGAAGCCTCAAGCTACTAGCCTAGCTTTGAATCTTTCTTGTTCAACTCCAGGAATGCATTGTTTCCTCTTGAAAATCCACTTACAGCTAACTAACTTTGACCCCGCAGGTCTCTTTACCAGGTCCCAAGTATGGTTATCATGGAGATACTTCATCTCTTCATCCATGGCCATAAGCCATTTATCCTTCTCTTTGCAATCAACGATAACTTTGTAACAGTTTGGTTCATCATTCATGACCTCATTAACTGTAACAAGAGAGAATGCCATCGAATCTGCATAATCATACTTCTTAGGGAGTTTGATTTACCTTCTGGTTCTATCTCAAGCCAACAAATAACCCTCCTCACCTTCTTCCCCATCATCATCATCATCAATCTGAGGTAGAATATTGGATTCTTCTTTGTGCCAAATTTCAGATTGATCTATATGGTTTTCTTCATTAAGCTCTACCTCAATGCTATCCTTTTCTGAGCTTGCATGAACCACCTTATCTTCTGCAGTTGCCTTTGTTTTATAAGCCATTTCAGACTCATTAAAAACAACATCATGACTTATAATGCATCTTTTGTGTTCTGGCTCTAGACACCACAATCTGTACCCCTTAACACCTTGAGGATATCCTAGAAACATACACTTGATAGCTCTAGGTTGCAATTTGTCTTTCCTTATGTGAGCATAAGCAACACATCCAAACACCCTCAGTCTATCATAACTTGGAGGATGCCCTGACCATACCTCTTCCAATGTCTTCATGTATATAGCTATTGAGGGACACATGTTGATTAAGTAACAAGCAGTCATGGCTGCTTCAGCCCAGAAAGATTTTGACAAATTAGCACTTAGCAACACATGCCTCACTCTCTCAAGAATGGTTTTGTTAAATCTCTCAGCCAAACCATTCTGTTGAGGTGTTTTTACTATTGTCTTGTGTCTTGCTATTCTAGCCTTCCTATAATAGTTACTAAAAAAATCTGAACAAAATTCAAGTCCATTATCTTCCTGAATCTTTTAATCTTTTTTCCTGTTTGGTTTTCTATCAGTGTTTTCCAGTTTTTAAAAAAATCATTCACCTCATCTTTAGTTTTCAAAATGAAAATCCATAACTTCCTGGAATAGTCATCTACCATTGATAGAAAATACCTGGCACTTGAGTGAGATGGAGTTCGAGATGGACCCCATAAATCAACATGGATGTAGTCCAGAGTACCTTTGGTTCTCTACTATCTAGTACCAAACTTGACCCTGCAAGCTTTGCCATAAACATAGTGTTAACAAAAGTCAAGTTTCTCCATCTTATCTCCACAAAGCAGGTTCTATTTTCCCAGTTCAGTCAATCCCCTCTCACTCACATGTCCCAACCTTTTGTGACATAGTTCATTCTTTGACAACCTTTTGACAGAAACTGTGGCAGCTGATCCCATTACCACTTCTCCAATCAAAGAATACATGCCATTCTTTTGCATCCCTTTCATGAATATCATGGAGCCCTTTAGAACCTTTAGAACTCCATTCTCCCCTTTGAATAAATAGCCTTGTTTGTCAAACTCACTCAGAGAAATCAAATTTCTCTTCAAATCTGGGACAAGTCTTACATTCTTGATGACTTGCTCAGCACCATCATGAAGCTTGAACCTCATAGACCTAATTCCAGTGATCTTACAAGACTTTTTGTTTCCAAGTAGGACTAAACCGCTAACTTGTTCATCAAGCTCCTCAAACCAAGACTTGTTTGGGGTCATATGGAATCAACACACAGAGTCCAAGATCCATTTTGTCTCAGTGTTTTCATGAGACACCATTAAAGCCTCAGCTGACTCATAACCATCTTCAACTAGAGCAGTATTTCTAGGTTCTTTAGATCAATCTTGCATGTTTCCCTTTTGTCTACCAGGACAAAATCTTCGAGTATGACCTTCTCTTTTACAGTGATAACATCTAATGTCTGGTACATTAGATCCAGATCGAGTTTGTGACTTGGATCTTTTCCCTTTTGTCTTATCATCCTTCTTATACTGTCTTCCACGAACTATGAGTCCATCCCCATGTACAGAAGGCCTTTGTTCATTTCTTTCGTTTAATTCCTTAGAGTTCAAGGCTGATTGGACTTCAACAAGAGTAAGAGAATCTCTTTCATAGAGAAGTGTTTCTTTGAAATGAGCAAAGGTCTTAGGTAGAGCACACAATAACAGTAATGCCTGATCTTCATCCTTAATAGTAACATCAATGTTTTCAAGATCAAGAATCAATTTATTAAAGACATCTGACTATTCTTCTACCGTTATATTTTCTAGCATCTTAAATGAATACAATGCTTGCTTAAGGTAGAGGCGATTTACCAGAGATTTGGTCATGTATAAGTCTTCAAGCTTTGACCAAATTCCAGCTGCATTCCGTTCTTTGGAGACTTGTCGAAGCACTTTGTCTCCCAAACTCAAGATGATGGCACTGTGTGCTTTGTCGAGCAAGATCTTCTTATCTTTACCTTCCATCTTCAAATCAAGATTGGTTTCACCATTCAGAGCATCTTTGAGACCTTGATGCACAAGAAGAGCCCTCGTCTTTAATCACCAAAGATTGAAATCATTTTGTCCTGTGAATTTCTCGACTTCATACTTTGCAAATGCCATGGCTAATTATTCCATGTTCACCGCACCAGCTTATTGTGCAAAGTATCACAAAAATGACACACAGACATCTCAGAATTTCTTTATCAAGATGAGTTTTAGATTACAAGGAGTTTTTCTAGAGAGAATTGAAAAAGAATCACACATAATCTAAACAGTAGTTGAGCTCTTTATACTGATTTTTACAAATTGACAGCTCACTAATTTTAATAGTTTGTTACAACTGTTTTAACTACGAGCTTAGTTTGTTAGTTATGTGGACCAACTTATCAACAATTTATTTATCTTTTGTATTTAGATCAAAACTTTTAAGGAGTGTTTGATAGGAGATAAATTTTTCATGTTAAAAAATTTGATGTCTTAGAATCATGAATTTTGAGAAATATGTTTTTTATAATGAATAAAATTTATTTGGTCATTGAAATTTTAAGATAAATTTTCTAAAACTCAAAGAGTTACACGATATTCTTAACACATTAAATAATTTAATAAAAATAAGATGATATTTTTAGTGTAGTAAAATAAATTGATATCAAATTTGAGAAACTAAGTTTCCAAACCTATAATTCATGGGAAAAAAATTTTCTCTCCTATCAAAGCTCCCTTATATTGGGTTGCAATGCTTGATTTTAGAATAAAAACATCTAAACATAATTACTTCTTTTTAAAACAACAAAATACATGAACATGATCCTTAGCTGGTGAAAGGCACAACCCACAAAAAGCAACGAACCATTTCCTCAGATATTCCCACGGCTAATAAAACAGTATCAAAATTGGGATCGTTCTCAATGAATGGGGCCAAACAAAAGTGCAAAAGTGAAATTGAAGAGACCTTATACACAGGGGGAAAAAAATCAGCTTGCCAATTAAATGATTTCTAAATTAAAATTGTGAAAGCGAAATGGAAATCTTATCCAATTAAAAAACGGTAGGGTAACTTGGTGATGTTAATTGCGTGCTTATCAAAGTTATTTGCAGCTTAGTCAACATCCAATTTAATCCATTGAGGTCATCCAATTTTGGCGTCTAAAAAATGGAGTTAGTAAACCAAAACCATGCATTGTGTTATGTGTACCCCAAACCAGGATACAAATTGTCAAGCTTTTCTTTATTTAATGAGTTTTGTAATATCTTCATCTAATAAATACAATATATGAACTGTGGTATCATATTTTTCACGTCATAAGTTGCGTAGTTAATATATCATTTATGTACACACAAAAAAGTGCACATGCTTTCTATTTACCATATTGAACAGTTGTTGAAACTTCCCGAAAATGTCAAACCCCAAACAGGACTTTTCCACACTACAAAAAATTTCAACAACACCCATGATGAAATTTATAGGGAACACGAATCCAACATTTATGCCCATTAAAGACATTAAACGGAACATCCTAAATAAAATAAGACAAATACTAACCATTTAAGACATAAGCACATTAAGAAATTAAAAAAAATATTTATATAGAAATACGCAAAATTATGTTCATGATATTTTTTATTCTTTTCTATAATTTTATAATTAATATTTTTTCTTTTTAATTCTAATATTTAAGAACACTTATTAGATATACTCATAAAATAACGTCTTTGTGCTTAATTTAACTTGTAGTACCATAAAATAGCTCATTAATCTCACAGTATTAAATAATTAACTTTTTAGACTAGCAAGTATCAAGACACGTATTCTTCCAGTTATATTCATGTATTTGATCAAGATAAAGTTATATGGGACTCTGAGCTGGGATTATATCATTGTTAATCATACATGATGTTTTAATACGCGTATCCTCTATGTACTTTATCATGATAAAGTTGTAAAAGGAAAAGTTTAACATAAAGAGAACAAAAGAAAGTGAAAATAAAGGATTTTCTTTAATATTAAATCCAAATAGGATATATACCAAACCGAAGAGCGATGCTCAAATTATTTGATTGGTTCAATGAATATTTTATAATACAGTGGTGGAAGACCATATCATATATCATTAACAGCTAAGTCCACAACAACCCTTACCAATTGGCAGCCTCGCCAACTTGATCAAGCCAGTGTCTACCAGTTCATACAAAGTCAAGAAAATCATAATTTGTAAACAACATTAAAAATACTATTATACACAGAAAACTTCAATTAAAGCTGATTTACAAATTCATCACTGTGAAACATTAATCATGAATTACGATGTAGACTTGAACAAATTGGCTGCTGATACTTTTATTACCCACCCACATGCTTTGTCAACGAATGAATTTGACCATACAATATAAACAATCTTATTTATATGTCAACCGGTATATCTTCAAAAGATTAGAAGTGGCACCGGAATTCCGTGTGCATAATTATCAAACGAATAAAATTAAATGAAAAAAAAAGCGAATCAAAATGTAGTCAAAATTCAAAAAATCACCCACCATATATGTATAATGCTATTATATTATAATAATAATAATTATTATATCTACTAACCACATCAATCAATTAGAATAAGATTATTTCAATTTAATCAAAAATTTTATGATCAAATTTAAAAAGAAGAATTTTATTATTCATAATAATCTTATTCAACTTAAATAAGATTAACATAAAAAATACATATAATATAAAATAAAATTATATCATATTATACCTTAAGATCTTACTAATAAGTATTCTTAAGACATTAGTTATGAAATTAAAAAATTAAAATATTTATTATGTAAATTATAATATAATTTTTTTACTTCTATTAAAAGTATTTTTTTTTTCCCAATATCTTAATACACCAATTAACATTTGCATATGTAATATTCATGGCTAGCCAGCATATCCATCCCTCATTGATTGAAAGAGTTTGGCACGTAGGAAACAAAAAACCCCAATTGTTTTATTTTATGGATAAATATGCACACATGACACATCTCATATTTTTTTAATGCCTGTATTATTTAAGTCTTTATTGTTATTTTTTTGTGCCGTCATCTACAATGAAAAGTCATCATCACCATCTTCTTAACTTCCATCGCACCTTTTAACTATCCTCAATTGGCTATTTCGTGTTGACAAATATAACAAAAACATGGCGATTTCTCCTGAAACGTTCCCAACCCGAAAACGACGACCCGAAAACATGGCGTCGTTTATGTCTCCGAAGATAAACGACCTTAACGTTTTGTGCTCCTTGCTTCAACTCACGGACCAGATATGTTCCCTAAACCTCACAACCACCCTCTTGAACCGTGTTTCCTCTTCCACCATCCGCAAAACGCAGCTCCTAGGTGTCGTTTTCGAGGAGCTCGTTCGCGTTTCAAATCTGAACTCCAATTCTTCCGTTCTATTCCTCTGCCTCGAGGAAATGTACATCGTTCTGCACAATATCAAAATCCTAATCGAAGATTTCTCCAACGGAAGCAAGTTCAATTTGCTCATGCAGATCGAAACCGTGGCTGATAATTTCCACAGGCTCACCGGAGAACTCTCCACGCTCCTCGACGTGCTCCCTCTCCAAGAGCTCGACCTAAACGACGACGTTAGGGAACTCGCTCTCCTCGTCAGAAAACAGGGCTCGGAAGCGAAGGCGTTCATCGGAGCCGAACAAATCAGCCTCCGGAACGACGTCGTTTTCGTGCTCGACCGGATCAAGAACGAGATCGTCCCCGATCAAGCGCATCTAGCTTCGATCTTCGAGAAGTTGGAGATTCGCGACGCGTCGAGCTGCAGAGCGGAGATCGAGAGCCTCGAAGAGGAGATTCACAACCGTAGCGAAGAACAACCGAAAACGGATCTCGTCGCGTTGATCGGCCTCGTCCGTTTCGCGAAGTGCGTTCTTTACGGCGCGTCAACGCCGTCGCAGAAGACCGTCACTATGCGGCGGAATCAGTCGTTGGAGCTAACAATTCCTGCGGATTACCGGTGCCCGATAAGCCTAGAGCTCATGCGCGATCCCGTCGTGGTGGCGACAGGACAGACGTACGATCGTGCATCGATCAAGCTCTGGATGGATTCAGGACACAACACGTGTCCAAAAACGGGTCAAACGCTATCACACACCGAGCTAATCCCCAATCGCGTGCTGCGGAACATGATAGCAGCGTGGTGCCGCGAGCAGAGAATCCCCTTCAAAGTAGAAACGGTTACAGGGAAACACAACAGCGGAGTTACCAACAAAGCCGCATTAGAAGCCACGCGAATGATGGTGTCATTTTTGGTCAACAAGCTCAAGGGAAATGGACATGGAAAGGAAGATAATGATAACGTTAACGTTCCTTTGAGTGTTGAAGACGCAAACGGCGTCGTTTACGAGCTTCGGGTGTTGGCGAAGACAGATTCGGGTAGCCGAGCCTGTATAGCCGAAGCGGGAGCGATTCCACTATTGGTTCGGTTCCTTAATGCGGAGGAGAATCCGAGCCTGCAGGTTAACGCCGTGACGACGATTTTGAACTTGTCTATATTGGAAGCGAACAAGACTAAGATAATGGAGACTGACGGCGCGTTAAACGGCGTCGCAGAGGTTTTGATTTCGGGTGCCACGTGGGAGGCGAAGGCGAACGCGGCGGCGACGGTGTTTAGCTTGTCGGGTGTGGCGGCGCACAGGAGGAGGCTGGGGAGGAAGACACGTGTCGTGAGCGGGTTGGTGGGGTTGGCGAAGACTGGGCCAGAGGGGGCAAGGAGGGACGCGCTGGCAGCAGTGTTGAATTTGGCGGCGGATAGGGAGACGGTGGCGAGGTTGGTGGAGGGGGGTGTGGTCGGGATGGCGGCAGAGGTGATGGCGGCGATGCCGGAGGAGGGGGTGACGATTCTGGAGGCGGTGGTGAAGAGGGGTGGGTTGGTGGCGGTGGCGGCGGCGTATGCCGGGATTAAGAGGCTAGGGGCGGTTCTGAGGGAGGGGTCAGAGAGGGCGAGGGAGAGCGCGGCGGCGACGCTGGTGACAATGTGTCGGAAGGGGGGGTCGGAGGTTGTGGCGGAGCTGGCGGCGGTGCCCGGCGTGGAGAGGGTTATTTGGGAGCTCATGGCAGTTGGGAGTGTCAGGGGGCGGCGGAAGGCGGCGACGTTGTTGAGGATTATGCGGCGGTGGGCGGCCGGGATCGATGGTGGAGAGAATGAAGGGTTCACGACAACTACTACTACCATGGTTGCTTCCTCAACTACTATGGTTGTTCCAACCACCACCTCTTCGTTAGCACAGTAACAAACAATTTGCCTGTTAAAACATTGTGAATTACAATTTGTAAATGTCTCAGAAGTGAAAAGTTGTTGTTGTACCATTTTTTTTTTTTTTTGCTTTTACCCTTTTCATTGATTTTGTCATCCCTGTAAAATGTAATTTATGGAGCAGGTTTTTTTTTTTTTTTGTATTTTAAACAGATTATTTTGGCATTCTTTCATTCTTTTGTGACCGTGTGTTTACAATATGTGAATGGTAAATTTGAGTTGCTGAAAAGTTGCTCGTTACTTAATTATATATGGTTGTTAATTTTTCATGAACTCTTCCTATTGTAATGGCAACGGAACCTTGAGTACATGAGTTACTACTTACTACTGTCCATTATATTTTGCACCTCTTTGGTATGCTACGCAAAAACGGCAAAAGGATTCTTCAAACCTTGATGCGTTCCTTTTATTTCAATCAATTTCATTCTTAGGCAGTATGCTGGAGTGTGTATAGCAGTTATTATGTGAGATATGTTTGCAAGTTGGTGAGGTTTTTTATGCCATTGCTAGTCAGAGGATTTCAAGGTCGGATTTCCATGTGGGGATGTGCTGGTATATGGCGAAAGATAGAAAATTGTGAAGAAAGTAACTGTACTACCAGTGCTGAGATTCATATTTATATTGGTTAATATATTAAAATTACACAAATGTAGGAAGGTTTGGGAGGCAATTTTATAATTCATTTTACATTGTGTTGGAACTCCTTAGGCGTGAAATTGTAATGGATTGCGAATGATACAATAAGAAACAAGTATTCTGGTTTGTGTTCTTTTAATAAAGTTCTCCTATTCCCTTTCAAAAATAAAAAAATAAAAAGGAATGAGTATGAGAAGATGGATGCAAACAACAGCATCAAGAGAGAAAAATGGACACAAACAACAGAGGAGAGGTTTTGGCATGAGGGTAAGATGAGTAGAAAGATGCTTTCGTTAATTTGTGAATGGTAAATTTGAGTTGGTGAAAAGTTGCTTGTTCTTTATAATGGTAGTTAATTTTTCGTGAGCTTTATGTAATAGCATAGCGGAAGTTTGAATACATCAGTTACTACTTATTATTATTCATTATATTTGGCAATTCTTTGGTATGGTATGTTCTACAAGAGATGGCATAGGTATTCTTCAAACCTTGATGTGTTCCTTTTACTTCGATCAATTTCATTTGGATGAGATCTTTTTCGAGGATTATGGTGTTACGAAGTGAGAACAACATTGAGAAATGTACTTAGGAATGTTAGAGAAGCAATAGGAAGGTCAGCAAGAGGAAACAAATATGGGGCAGGGTGAAAATACCAGATGTAGTATAAAAGAAAAGGAATTTGTTTGTTTGAAAAAAAAAGGATGTGCTGGTGTTATTTGGAAAAGGAATGCTGTACTATCATATATACTGAAGCATTTGAAAGGGTTGGCGGTTTGTATATTTTATTTTTGTCCTAATTTGACAGATTGCATAAAGGTAATCAAATTGTGGTGTAATGAGGGAGGTGTTGTTTGGTTTGGGAAAATAAGGTTGGAAGCATAGTATCACAGCATGCGTGAATAGTCTTCTGAAGGTGTCTAGCACTAGTAGCAACTTATGGATAAACAAGTTACTATTTGTTTTAAGGATGGGTTTTAATTTCTGGAATTCAAAGAAAGTAGAGTAAGAAGACATATATAGGCATATTTGCAAGTTACTATTTGGTGTGCTGCAGCAATTCCAAACATGCACATAGTATTAGTGTGGTTGTTCTACTGATATTTTTTTTAGCTATGTACTATGCGGGTTCAACTTGCAGCATTGGTTAGCATATGCTTTTCCGATATGTCCAATCATTTTCCAAACTACTCTGAACTGGCCCAAACTATTTTTTAGGGTGTTTTATTTTGAAAAACCAAGGTGAGAATTTGGGTGTTTCAACCTGAATTCTCACCCTTCTTTTTTTTTTTGCAACAATGTAATTTTTAATATAAATACTACTTAGAATTAATTTGTCCTTATTTATCTTCTCTAATTTTATTATTTTGAATTAATTTTATTTTTTTATATTATTGAAACACCCGAATTCTTAACTTGATTTTGCAAAAAATTTAAAAAATCACAATATAAATTTGGGTTTTTCAACTTGAATTTACATTGTAAATAGTAAAAATGTATGTTTGTATAAATTATAAAGGGATATGTTTTTGTGGATATATTAGTTTTTTTGCTGTATATTTATGTAAAAATTTCTGTTTTTGCAAGTATGTGAGACATATTCGTTCAGTAAACTTGGAATACCGTTGAAGTTGTTAAAAAACATACTTGATTTTCAACTCAAGAAAAATGCCATGTGACTGATAGAAATTTTTTAACTTATAGACAAGACAACCATGTCAAAGATCCATGATTTAGGAGAAAAGTTAACTTAATGCAACTACTTTATGAAGTTTTTATTTTTGGGTCCAAAATTACTTTATGAAGGGAAGTCAACTACATATTCTTCCTTTCCTTGTGTTTGGGCTAAGTGCACCAGTATTATTGTTGGTGCATCCAGCAATTTAAGTGAAGTGACAAAAATGTCCTTCACTTAAATTTTAAAAATCCTTCCTTTGTTGGTGTCATTGTTTCTCGTTCCGTGCTGCGTCGTCGTCTCCCTTCTGATCTCACGTTGTGTCGGTGTCTTAATTCTCATCTTCTCCTTTGTCTTCCTTTTGTTCCATCTTCGTTGGTTTCTGCCATGCCTCTGCCATTGGCTGCTTCCATTGTGGGCTTTGAGGATGTCTCCATCGCCGTCGTGCTATTTCTGCCGTCAAGGTAAGCTTTTTTCTCCTTCGTTAATGGCAACTTGGTGATGGTTGTTTTACGTAAATAACATACGGATTACATAATCCGTATGTTATTTTTTAAATTATTAAAAAATGAATTATATTTTTTTTAATGGTAAAAGTTTTTTTTATAAAAAGTATTATTTTTTTGTTTTTAAATAGGTTTTTTTATGAAATATAAATATATCATTTTTTTGTTTGTAAATAATTATTGTTTATTTTATAAAAAAAAATATTTTATTTTGAATTATGATTTTAAATAGTTAGTTTTTTGTAATTATAAATATATTAATTTTAATTTTGTTTTTAAAATAGGTATTTTTTGTTTTTTAAATAAAAATAGTTTATTTTGAATTATGTTTTGAAATAGTTATTTATTTTCATTGTAAATATATTAATTTTGTTTTTTTTTTAAATATTTTTTTGTATGAAATATAAATATATTATTTTCTAATTTGTTTGTAAATAGTTATTGTTTATTATATAAATAAAAAATTGTTTATTTTGAATTATGTTTTTAAATAGTTATTTCTTTTGATTCTAAATATATTCATTTTGTTTTTTTAAAATATTTTTTTATGAAATATAAGTATATTATTTTCTTTATTTTTTTAAATAGTTATTGCTTATTTTATAAAAAATATTTTGAATAATGCAGTTAAATAGTAATTTCTTTAATTGTAAATATATTAATTTTAATTTTTTTTAAATACGTATTGTTTGTTTTTTTAATACAGTTTTCATTTTTGTTTTGAAAAAGTTGTTTTTTATTTTTAATTATAAATATATTTATAATTTTTATATATTTGTTTTTTATGTAAGTAATTAATTATAGTGTTTTTTTAAGTTTCTTTGTAATAAAGAAGTTAATTCACTATATAAAAATAATTACAAATAAAATTTGAATATATATATATATATATATATATATATATATATAAAATAATTTTTTTATTTATGAATGATTGTATCATAATTGATTTAAGTATTGTTTGAATTTTGACAGAAATTTGTATGTATGTGAAAATTTGCAAATTATGATTAGAACTAGAGGTTTTGGTCATGCTTTAGGCAAAACTATAGGAAAAGCCTTGGGAGAGAGAAGATAATTGTGATTCAGATGATGCTCCACAGGGCGAAGGCCCATAGCATCCGCACGTAGGCAACGGGAAGTTGCCGCTGTTGCTGAGGATGCTCCTCACGTGGATGATGCAGCTGAAGAGGTCTTCCAACATCCTGAAGAAGCTGGTGTTGATGCCCAGGGTTTTCCAAACAGGCCGCATGAAACATCAGTTCTGACTGCCTATGTTGATCATGCTGCAATCATTGTTTGGAATTGAGAGGTATTATAGTTTTTAACAAATCATATTTCAATGAGTATTTTTTATTATTGCTAAAATTATTTAATTTTTTTTAGGAACGTCCTGAATTGAAACTATCCTCCGATGGAAGGAAGGTTCAGAAATTCGGGAGGCCTGCTGCTGAGATTGAAGGGTTAGTCGCTGCCGCATGATTAAGTTATTTGATTGCATGTTCATTGGACATTGGCGATCGGGGACTTATATCGGCTTTTGTGGAGAGGTGGAATAAGGAAACGAGCAGTTTCCATCTTCTAGTAGGAGAGGTCACCATCACCCTCGATGATGTGGCCTATTTGCTTCATTTGCCCATCATAGGTGTATTCCACAGCTTTGACACTCTTCATGTCGAGGAAGCGGTGTTGATGTTAGTTGAGTTACTTGAAGTCAGTGGAGATGAAGCTTAGAGCTGGGACAATACAGTGTCATGGGGCATACGTACGCCTATCATGGCTACAAGAGATTTATCATAGTAAATGTGAGGCCGGACACTGGACTGTAGTAGCTCAAGTTTATTTGCTGCATTTGTTAGGTTGCATTCTTTTTGCTAACAAAAGTACAACACACGTGCATGTGGTGTTCTTGGATGCCTTCCGAGACCTCAGTCAGAGTGGAAGCTACGCATGGGGAGCTGCCGCCCAACTGCATATGTACGATAATTTGAATGATGCTTGTAAGAGCTACAACAGACAACTTGCTGGATATATCACACTATTGAAGGTAATTGTCATTGATTGTTATTTAATTATTTTTAATATTTTTCTAATATGTTCATTTGAAATTTTTTTTGTTTTGATCAAATTTTTGTAGTGTTGGATTTATGAGCATTTTTCGTCTATTGTTGAGGCTTTTACGGACTCAGATTATGATGAAAGGTCACCATGTGCCTACTGCTGGACATCTAAGAAGGCATTACCAACATCGACATATTGGAAGCATCTAGATCGACTGACGACTGCTGATGTTTGTTGGATGTCTTATGGTGACCATCGTGTAGTTCGAAAGTTTGACCTCATATCATGTTTTTTTGGACATATCTGATGGGGTCCCATTGTCATCATACACCGACCAGATACGGTGGTGCAAAAATTTAGGTATGTTCAGACAATTCCTCCACACTGTCCGGGTTCAAGATTATGCTTCGAAGATATTGATGACAAATGGATGCATTTCTCTAACTACCTTGCACTGGTGGGCCAGATTTGTGTTGTGCCTGAACAATGTGCACTGTACTACATGGACTGGTTCTACATGGTTTTGCATCCATTCATGAGGCCGACACAGCCCAGTGATCCACCTAGACATCCACCTGTTATGCAAGATGAGACATATGTGGAACCAGATATTCTTGAGTACCTAGTGACAGCAACAACTATGGAAGAAGCACCTGCACAAGCACTTTCTGATGTGGAGCAGCCTAGACATGCAGTGGTAACATATATATTCATGTTATTCTTAATTTCATTTAATTTAATTATGCAATATGGCTATACCTTATTCGTTGTTGTCAATGTCATAGGTGGCTTGCCAAGCAATTGCACAAAGGTTGGAGCGATTACTCAACCTAAGGATAGTGACTAAAGGCACATAAACATACGATGTCATGCAAGATTGCCTAAGGATCGCTAAGGGTGTCACTATGGATCGCAATGTATATGTGTGGTCACAATGAAAGCGGCACACTGATCACGCATGAAGACATTTACAATTTTTTAGGAAAATTTGTAGACTATGTTTATCATTTTATTTTATTTGACAACATTTTTGTTTTAGCAATTTTATTTGAATTGTTTTTTATATTACTATTGACAAACATAAATTATTTAACCCTAAAGCATAATACTAAACCCTGATTTTCACATCACAGTTAACTCTAACAACTCACGTAAGACTAAACCCTAAGTATTATAGTAACCCTAAACAATGAACTTTAACCTAAGGTATAACACATAATTACGTGAATTTCTAGTGAAACAATTATATATTAATGTAGTACATTACAATGGCATCAGTACCTAAATGTTCACTCTTCACTTAAATCAACAATCTATTTTCAACATCATCAAATTTCTGTACTGATGCATTATACTAATATATGGAGTTGACCACTGCTTTGCCTGAGAATGACAATTCCTAGACCATAACAAAGCTAGAGGCGGTAAGGGACAATGATCTCTTAAATAAACCTGTTACACATGCACAAACAATTTCAAGTTATGATAACATAATTAATTTCATTAATTTAAAAATACCATTACAATGAATCTACTTGAACAAAATGATTGTCAAAGACGTGACCAATACATATTACACGATGCACAGAAGAATCTATTGGTGGTTGACTTCTAAGAGGAAAAAACGTCACGCTTTGTTGTAGAGACAACAATACAAGGATAACACTATACCTTGAAGCAATGACATATCCCATGTCAGTTATATCCATCCACTTATCTATAGTAACTTACATGAACCAGCTATACGAATTACATTTATTTAAACTAAATTTTAAATAAAAAAACAAAACATAAATTACATACCATGGATAATCCATCAACAAGTATGGATCTCTTTAATTCCTCAAATTTGTCTATGCCACCAAAGAGGTTGATATACTGATCAAACCATTTGGCAAGTTCTTTAAGCAAATGGTTGCGCACCAACGACCATGAATCTTCACTCATACCTAATAACACATCAATTGCACAATATCCACATTTACCGTCAGTTTTTGCATCCACATTGTTTTCAATGGAATCGTGAATGAACGGATGGAATTGATCCAACATCAACATAGCCCTTCTTGGAATGGCCTGGTCATAAGATGATGCACTACATTTGACTGAAGAATTACTATTTTTCACAGAATGTAAAGCATCAACATACTCCAGTAAGACGGATCTCGCTTTGTTGATCTTTGGTTTTTGGTCATCGGTTTCTTCTGTTCACCTTTGGTGTTAACCTTGTCTCGAGGAAGACACATAGAGTTTAGATCAGGGTAGGTAGTTTTCCGAAGTTTACTCTTTAGAGTAACTTTGCCACAAACATCAAGCTCTTCAAATCGCTTGGATATGGTTTTCATCTCTTCGGTTATGGTCACTTGGGGCTCAGATAACCCTTGGTTTGAAAAACTTAATCTCCACCAAAACATATGGATTGTCTCAAGTGGTATGGTACCAAGAACATGTTTGGATAGCTCACATGCACATGGAAGACCGTGAGTAGTTCTCATGACATATCCACAACGAGAAGTGTTTTTGTCAACATAATATACACGCTCATACCCAGCAGCAATCTGATTTAAAGCATACCTTGATACCATGCCAAGTAGCCTCTTGTATAAGGTAACTTTAAAAACATGTCCAACCACATGTGTACTTGTCTCAAAGGATGCCTTAATTTCAGTGTGTTGCAGCGTGATCATGTTGTTCATGACATCCCAAACACTATATTGGTCTCCAAGGCTATTCTGTAATAGTCTTTTTCCCAATGAGCATATTCAACCCTACATTTCAAATACACAAAAAATGATAAACAAATACAATAATTAAAATCCATGAATTCTTCAACCCTAATAAAAAAATATGAACATTTTCATACCTTTTTGTTGTTGTGTTTCCTAAGTATATCACCTTATTCGTCCAAACTTTAACAAATTTTTCCTTGTAGGGAATTATCCATGTTTTGTTGACATAGTCAACAAACATTGACCATGGTAAACAAGCAATTTCAAACTTCTTAAGACAATCATCGAACTGATGCTCAGAACGATAATCAATCAAACTCCACCAGGCATCCATGACATACTCCCATGCATTTTTTTTTACCAATTAGGGATTTACATTTTTCCTTGGCATTCTTGTCGATGTGAAACCTACACAACAAGTTGGTACACAGGGAATATAGTTTTCACTGCATTCATCAATGCTAGGTTTTTGTCAGTGACAATAACACCAAGGAGGGCATCACGTCTCAGAAAAAGACCTCGAAACCGTTTTAGAGCCCAGACCACATTATTTAGACGTTCTCCCTCCAAATATGCAAAATCAGCAGAGAATGTCGTCTCTGTTGGTGTCACACCAACAAAGTCAAATAACAGGAGCCTAAACCTGTTTGTTTTGTAGGTACTATCTATCAAAAATACCAAATTACATGCATTGCATAACTTCACTGCATCAGGATGACACTAGAAGATATCACGTACAACATCTTCATCCTTTAATCTATGCCAATGAATATATTGATCCCGTTCAAAAATTTTTATTAAATGTTGCATTTCAATATCACTGCCTCTTATGGAAGAACGGTATGCACTTCTTGCTTTGTATACTTGTTTGATTGTTGTACAACTATTGGCATTATACTTCTTCAGCGTTAGCAAAATATTTTTTGGTTTCACCATTGACTTTGTCATATCAACAATCATTATTTTTTCATCCTTGGTCAATCGACCAGCGTATGGATATCCAACTAATGACTTGACCAATTCATGATTGTAACTCCCACACATTAACTTCACCATCCATCCTTGGCCTCCAACTACTATTTTCCCACGAAGCTTAAAGGGACACTCATATTTTCTATTGCCAGTATCTCTTTTGACAAAATCTTTCTTCCTAGACCTATACTGACCACTCATGTCACAACCAATTAACACAAATAAAGTTCTTCCTCTCATACCAATGTTTGTGTATGACCTCATAATTACTGCGACAAATCCAATTTCATAAGCAATTGATCGAGCCCATTGCAAAACATCATCTCGGATAGCAAACACTTACAATGAAAACCACACAAGTTTAGTCTTCAAAGGGACATTCATTTTATCAATTTAATAACAATAAATCACATTATTACATGAGAAATATTAAACGCATCAGAACAATCAACGTGCTCTTCATTCACACCAACTTTGTCTTCATTTTCTTCATTTATATCAACTTCTTCAGACATTATATTGTCATACATCCATTGATCTTCGTCCATCTTAAGAAGACATTCAAAAGTTTCAACATCACAAAGAAACAACCCTTATTGCACCATACATATGCTATCACACAAAATTCTACGTAATTTTTTATTGCATATAATTTTATAAACATTAAAATTGATAACCCTAGTTATTAAAAACCAATAACATCAACTTTTTATAATTACAATTCATAACCATATAATACATAAAAAATTATAACCATATGTAGTAAAATAAATTATTTTAATGAACTTAATTCTAATTCATGAAATTATTACCACACAAAACAATCAATTTTAGACCACAAAAACTCAAATAAATTATCCATAAATTACATCTATAAATTATCTTACAAATCATACCATTTTCAAAATATAAAAATAAGTAATTACAAATTAATTATCAATCTACACTTCTTTAAAAATATTTAAAACAATAATACCAATTACATTTCAAATAAACATATAAACAAATAATTTTTCTTTACACATTAAATTAATATTTTTAACAATCATACTAACATATTTATAATTTAAAAAAATAAAAAATTTAATAATTCTTTTAATTTAAAAAAAATTAAAAATTTAATATCTTTTTTAATTTAAAAAAAAATAAAAATTCATATAAATCATATGGATTAACTAATATGTAAGTTTTAATAAAACTTACGAATTATGTAATTCGTATAAATCATATGAATTAGTTAATCCAAAAGTTATATTAAAACTTACAGATTACTTAATCTATATGTTACGCAAACAAACAAAAATTAACGGTGTATCTTCGACGTATCTCCGTTAACAATCGAACCAACCACCGCAATCACCATCGACGTACCTCTGTAGGTCTTTCACCTCGATCGAAATGGCAACGCACACCTCTCACAACAATGAAAAATCAAGAGGAAATGAAGAAGGAATGAATGCGTAACTCAAACTGAAAAAAAAAACAACTTAAAAAGGAAGAAGAAAGCAAAAGGGTATTTTTGGAATTACATAAAATTGCTGGGTGCACAAGCAATAAGCTGGTGCACCTAGTAGCACCCTTTCCTAGGTCATGGTGAAGCCCAATCTTTAATGACGAAAATCTCATAACCACAGAACTTCATGAGCCTCAAGTTGCAATTATTGGGGTTATTTTTCCTATCTTCACCCTTTCCTTCAAGCCCAAGAGCAACGCCTTGAGAGAACCAACCACACATTCGTTTTGAAGATCAACCATAACCCCCCCCACCCCCCCTCAAAAAAAAAAAAATTCATTAATATCAATCAGATACAATATATTAGAACCCATGAACCTAACCTAACTCAATTGATTGCCACAATTGTTTGCTAGTATCCCGTAAGAGGTTTCATCACTCCTTAATGAAACATTCATTTCTCATCTTCCTAGCACCACTCTAATGGTAGGAACTTGTTTTAGGCTCTGACAAGGTCTAACACCCAAATGAAAAGAGAAATATCAATAAACTAACATGACATTACAAGCAATCCTCGCCCTATAATAATAATAATACAAAGTAACAAACAAGGGGGTATAACGCTGGCAGCCTGGCACGAGGTACATTCTTTGTCCTTCCTAAAAATACAAATTTACTTATATATATATATATATATATATATATATATATATATATATATATATATTATTTATTTCAGCCATGACACTTACACTCTTTGGTCCCCTCTTTAATCAAAATCCATTTCATTCTTGATTATGTATAGATTCCAGTTTGGACACGCACACACCACCTAGACCGTTAATTAACATGGCCATTGGTCTTGTACCTTTCCATGCAATATGGAGGGGGACCAGTATTGAGAGTATTGACCAAATTTAACAGTTATATCCCACCAAAATACTCTCATCAAATACAAAGTAGCAAACCCAATCTTCTTCTATACAAGCTTCTGGGAGGGACATATATAATGCATACACATCATAACATATTCATTTCTTACTAGTTTAGTAATTTCTAACCGAGAGTATTTATTTCTCCAGTACCATTATTCACGTTCAATATCGTATCAATATTATTGAAAATTCTAGGGATATGATGAGTTGACATCAATGTCAATTTTAGATCTGGGGTATCCAGGTCAGCATACACCATCATCATGCATGCACTTGAACTTTCTTTAATTTCCCTTTGCAACATGGCAATCCTTAACATTTTGTACTACTTATTTTTCCCCTTTGCAATGTGGGAATTCATGACATTTTTTTGCTTTGGTTGAAAAATGATTCGTTTTCTTTACCTAACCAAGAGACATGGTACGTCAAGGGCTTCTTGCCTAGAAAACGATGGATACACATGGGGCCAAACTAAGGCTCTAGACTATATAGCAAACCCATGTTCTAGTTTCCATAAGCATGAAATAAAAACAATAATAAGATACAAAACATAACAAAATCGTAGAGTAATCCAATGTTACACAACCTCTTTATTAGATGGGCCACTTAGATTTTCTACATTTGGGTGCACGTAATAATCCTGACCCACAACAACAAGCTTCCACTCCCGAAAGCCTCTTCCTTTCCCATGCCTTTCAAATTCCTTTCAAGGTCTCTCCCTTTCTTGGCAGAACAAAATTATAACCAAAATTGAAGTCCTTGCAGATTGCACTAAATCAATGAGCCAATGAGCATCACACATGATACTATAGCATCAATTCCACTTTTTAAACTAAATAGTTCCATTTTACAGCTTCGTTTTGTTTTTCCTTTTAGTTACAACCTACTTTTACTTTACACTCATCAATAAAAACACCTCACTTGGTCTTGGTTAGTTTTTATTGTTAGTGTTTGTGTGAGTGTCTGCCCTCATGCATGTCTGTTGTTGCATTTCTTTTTTCTTGATGGGCCACGTTTATTGTGGGCTCATTGTAGTTTTGCAATGAGAAACGTGGAGAAGGATGCTGCCTAAAGACCAGAAAGCACAAAATTTCTGCAAGCAAGTTGTCTACGTGGAAGGGTGCTTGCTAAAAGACCAAAACAAAAAAGAAAAACAATACATATTATCCTAATGAGTCATGAGCAACTAGTGAAGTTAATAAGGTTTTAAGATTGTGAGTCTTCTTTTAGTTTATATGATACTTAATTTTTTTTATTTTTGTCAGATGTGAGACTCATTGATCATCTCAGACTTGTACTCCACCAATCTTTCGTTCAAGCATGAGTCTTTTACACGTGATAATCTCACCCTTGAGAATATGAGTCACGCACATTAGTCGGGTATAAATGAGTCAAGCTAAACTCTTGAAGCTTGGACTTAGTTTGTGAAAAAAAATTGATAGCTCAATTTTGACTCATTTATTTAATCAAGTCTAATAGAAAATTTAGATTTAACTTATTAAGAAATATTAGGCTTTAGTTTAGCTTGTTTAACTTATTTATAATTTAATTATTTTTCTTTTATGATATTTTTATTAAATAAATTTTTAAATTTATCTATATAATATTTGATAATTATTTTAATATTAGATAATTATCTACTGATAGTAAACTGATCTTAATATGTGATAAGTGAAATTAAAAAAAATGACTAAATAATTAATTTTAACGTTTTTTAATTAAGAGATAAAATTATTTTCATAAACAAATCATATATATATATATATATATATATATATATATATATAAATGATATTCACAATCCTTAATTTCAAAATCAGATCTATTTATTTAATTAAACAAACCAGTAATTAATAAATAGAGCTCGAATAGTTAATGAATATTTGGGCCGCTATTATTTTATAAGAGAACACCACATTGTGTTTGGTTTAGGCCTTAATTAGTGTCACAATCCCACAATGACATTCAGCGTATCTACCCCACTCTATTTGCCTTTATGCCAACTTTTTCTTCTCCTGTGGCCCCAACCCCCTCTCCACCAATTCCAAATACCCCTCTCTATTTATTATCCTACAAACAAAGAGTGCCAAAACAGTCACCGGTAGAGTTATCTAATGTCTCATCCCCACACTAGAGAGAACTAGAAACCATAAACCATTCAATACCTTCACAAACACAAAGAAACACACACACATAGTGAGAGAGAGAGGATGGGGAATCACAGGTTTAAGTTATCAGATATGATTCCAAATGCTTGGTTTTACAAGCTGAGGGACATGAGGGACATGGGTAGAGGAAGAGATTCAAGAAAGCATAGCACCACGCCCTCTAGGAAAAAGAAGCAAACTTCACCCCCTTCAACCACACATTCATCAAAACCAAACCAACCCCACCAACAATACAACAACAATATCTCTAGAAAGTCCTATTACTTCACAAGAGACCTCAAAACCTCACCCTCAAACACCCCAAAAATCATTTCTTCTCCTAGAAAATCAACCAAACTAAGAACCAAAAGAAGAACACCGAGAACCCCAAAACTTGTCTCCTCAGGTTGTAGCTGCCGCACCACCCTTGAATCAGTGTGGACCAAATCAGATTCACATTCACCACAAGAACACTCTTCCTCATCCCCATTTGACACCTCTCCCGAGTCACAATCCCCAGAAATCAGAACAGACCGTATTCTTCTTCCATGTTCTTCATCATTCGATGAAATGGTGTCCTTGTCCACCACCTCTTGTGCCTCTTGCAGGCTTAACACAAACATAAACACCACCACCAACAACGACACCATCATAGACGTGGACAAAAACTTCATAGCAAGAAAAGATAACAAGCTTGATGGCTACTACAATTACAACACCAACAACAATGGCTATGATGACACCTTCTCAGAACTTGAGCTTCCTCCAATCATAACCAAGCCATCCAAGTTGCTAAAGAAGAGAGAACTCAAACAAGGGTCCTTGAAGGTGAGAATTGTGAAGGAACAAGACTCTGAAATGAAGGAACAGAGGAATAGTGGTTCTTTGAAGAGGCTATCTCTGAGTTCTCCCGGGGGGAGGTTGAGGATCCACTCGCCGAGAATTGCTGGCCGGAGGGGCCGGAAAAGCGTGTCGTCGACAGCGAGTTCTGGCTCCCGGAGAAGCCTCTCCGATAGCTTTGCGGTTGTGAAGTCATCCTTTAACCCACAGAAGGATTTCATGGAGTCCATGATGGAGATGATTGTGGAGAACAACATAAGGGCATCCAAGGACTTGGAAGATCTACTTGCTTGCTACCTTTCTCTTAATTCAGATGAGTATCATGACCTCATCATCAAGGTGTTCAAGCAAATTTGGTTTGATTTGACTCAACCAAGGTAGTAATAAATTCTAAAGATTTTAAGTTACACTATGTCTGTTCAAATTGCAATCGCGGTTGCAGTTTTGTCAGAGTCATTGATATGGTGAGAAATTGCAGATAAATTAAGTCATCATAAAATAATCAAAAGTCCAAAAACCTTGATGCTACCAAAAATCACTGCCACATACCGTTTATTAAAAAGATAGCTGAAGTAACAAAATGTAAAGTTTGAGAGTGTGTGATAGGATAAGGGTGAAGGTTGAATCACGTTGGACTATCAAGTAGCAAGGTTTGATAACAATTTATAGTAGGCAGGTGAATTTGAAAGAGGATAAGTTGCGCAATGGTGGTGTGTGTGTGTTTTTTATCCATTCCAGACATGTTCTGTGGCGGATAGGAACAAGTTCACAAGAGACATGAACAGCGTATGAACAGTGTTTTTCCTTTTTCTCTGTTGGAGTTTGACTCAAAGTTTTATTGGATTTGGTAATTTTTAATTGGTTATATTTGCTTAAACGTGAAAAACAACGAGATGCAACTGCCAGTTCCTTTACAACTCAGCCTTTACAAACGCTGTGCCTCGTCAAGGATGACTTCAGCTTAATTCTTAATTCTTATAAATATGATTAAATTAAATTATTTTCATTTATAGTCTAAATGTTTTTTATTATTATTATAGTTTCTATCACCTTAATGACAGTAATATGATATATACATATCAACGTATCAGATAAACGATCGTTATTTGGATGGAGGAATTACTTCGGATCGCCATACAAGAAAGGAAATCATATCCTTTCTAGAAAGAAGATCTGTTTGGAAATAAATCTCAACTGTTTTGGAGAGTTTATTTACTAAAAATATAAAAAAATCAATAAAAAAACTCTCAAAAACATTTTTAATCTTATATCTAAACACAGTGTTTAAGCAACAAAAGGCTTCTTTCTCATATGAGAGAAAAAAAAAAAAGATTTGACCGTACAGAACCTGGTGCAAGTGGGACAGGAGAATGGTAACATACTTCCCAGAGTCTCTCGTGAGTCGTGATGAAAATATTTTCAAGGACTTGTGTAGTCCACGGTAGAATGCTCTTGTCAAACCGCTAGGGAGAAAGTGTGTTACAACATTACTAAAGAAATGTTGCATAAAATATGGCAAGTTAGATGGTGGATAATGGTTTCTTTACAGTAAAGTTTATTTTTACTGAATACATCCTTTTTATAAGAAATAAATTATAGTATAATTTTTACACGTAGTGTAATTTTTTATACTATAAATTATTTTTTTTAAGAGCCGTGAGCTTCCTTCCTCACATGTGGGGAATAAAATGACCTGTGATAACAGGTATTTTACTGGAAGAAAAAATAAAAAAAATTATTTAAAAATAAAATAAAAATAAATTTAAAAATGGTAAAATCTGTGTTTTTTTAATCTGTATTTGTGGAATAGTAAAATCTGTACAATTAGAATTTTTTTCTTTTTAAAAACTAATTAGAATATAAATTTTAAAACTATTTTTTTAATTTTGAAAAAATTAAACTGAAAATTAAATACAACAATTTGAAAAGCAGAACCCCACCACCACCATTTTCCATTCACACCTTCACCTCCTGCTGTTTCACCACAATTCCTTCAAGCAAGATTGACTTTTAATTTATTTGATTTTTCTCTAAATTCTGGATCTATTGTGCTGCGGAGTTAGAGGGGTTCTTCGAGGGGTTACGAAAACAGAATGGTGGGAGGAGAGTTGTAAGGAAAACCGTTTAATGATCCAGTGTTTCTCGGGTTCGTGTAAACAGTGTGCATAAAAAAAAGAAACCGGCTAAAGCAGTTGGCCTTCTCTAATCTCAACCATTCAATATTTTATAAATATATCTAAACTCTTCGCCAGCTGAGGTTTCATTTGCATCGGGCACAGGAAGTATGTCGATGCCCATCACCGTCAAGCCACGTTTGTTGTTGGTGAAGCTGCGTCCACAACGCCAACATTTTGTGTCTAAAAGAATCAATCCTAAGTTGTCCCCATGTTACTTGGGTCCTTTTCAAGTGTTGTCCTGAATCTGCCTGCATACAGATACAAAGCGTATCACTATTTCTCTAAAAGACACAAGTTTCCTCCTATAAATACATTGGTTTACATACCTCTCTGGGATAAGGAGGTAGAGGAAAGAGCTGGCCACAGTTATAAACAATGTCATCCTCATCATGGTAAGCCCTTACTAAATGACCAATTCATCAAAAGGCCTTTGGCTCCACCTTCACAGTATTAAGAGCCAATCCCTTGAACTCCTGAAAATGGTCCTTCACCTCATTTGATAGCATTGTCTCCTGAAATGTACATCCCCACCAAACCTATTCAGCCCAGGCACAATTAAAAAATAGACTTACTCCTTTGGTCACACATATCACATAAGGATTTGTAATATATTTTATAAAAAAAAGTACTTAATAGATGCAATACTGGTCATATAGTAAGGAAAATAGTGACAAGGCAGGGCTGTTAAGGGACTGTAACAGCATGTAGTTGGGACTATTGTTAGTAACTCAAATGAAGCCAAAATCACTTAATTTTTGGTAACCAAAGGCAGAAGTACTTCTTACAGATAATTATCTTCTCTATGCATGTGAATTGCTCAGTTTTTAAGGATAATTGAAGTTTGCATTCGTCTTAATTAAAATAAAATTCCATACTTAAGAGAGGCACTCAAGGTCCGCATTGCATGAAAAAAGGGAAACAGAAAATGAAATCCCTTTACTTCAAGGTCCCTTTGTCAGGCAACAAAATCATAGGTGGAAGCAAAATTTGATATTGAAAAGAAGCAAAAATATAAAAAACATGTTTATAGATTTGGACAAAGAAACAAATCTTCATGAGAGGGTATTGCCAACACTAAAAAAAATGAAATAAGAAGTTTAAGTTTCTTACTTTCTCACGTAGTCAATTAACCTATGAATTCCATTTTGATCGATATAAGAAAGTGGATGAAAGAGTTTCATTATATTAGAAATGTCCCCAAATATGTAGCAAGGATGGGTCACCATCATACATGCTTACTTCGTAACAACAACATAGCTAGCAAGAAAACCCCGAATGAAACCTCGCATACCTTGTACAGAGGAATTTTCTTCACTATAGCAGCAACCTTGCTGACAGTATGTGACACTGCCAAAATAACATTGACTCCAAGCTTACACTTTCAACTGTAGAAAAGGAAGATTCAATAAGTCAAATTCAACATATGATGGTAGCGGACTATGATTTTGCTGTACAAACTAAGAGAGGCATAATTGGACACAATTCCTTATTGATTCTCTCAAAAGGCAAGCATGTTGACCTCATTCAGGTCACATATCAGTGTTGACAAATATCATAAAAAACTCAAATAGGCATTAAAATACAAAAAATCCAACACTCGGGATACAAATGCACCTTCCAAATTGTAAAGATTCCATATCAATACAACACAAATATCAAATATCAACAATTGTGTTCCCATATGATTTCCAATAATATCTTTCCTCTTATAATTCCTTAACTAGTGCCCTAAGGCAATGGTAACATGAGCCGCCAGTTAAAATCAACAAGAAATCTATCAAGTTTTTTCCGAACATGTCCATCATTTTGAGTATTCTTCCTCCAAGTAAACCATCCCCCAACTGTATCCATGTCCATAATCCGCACTCACTCATCATATCAGCCATAAGACAAGCACGAGGGACAATGTAGGATCCACCAGAGACACCTGAGGGGCTTATAATTTCATTAAAATCTCCAATTAGCATCCAAGGACTACTAATCTGTTGTCGCATATCCCCAAGGTGTTCCCAAAACTACTTTCAAATGCTAGCCGCAGGAGACCCATAGATAGTTGTACAATACCAAGTGACAGTTCTATTGTTGATGGAGAACGTGATTGTTTGGCTCATAGAATAAAGTAAAGAACAAGTAATATCAATTACTGAAGATAGTACCCAAATGCCACTTGAATGGTCAACTGCTTCTTGAATAAACAACGGATTGAAACCCAAATTATTCCAAAAAGTTTCTACTTTGGAAACAAGACCATGGGTCTCGAAAACCAGAAACATAGATGGATGGTGCAAATTAACTATCTCTTGAACATGACGTCTTGAAGCCTTACCCAAGGCCTCCCTGATGTTCCATGCCACAATATTAAAATTACGAAACAAGTCCATAATAACAGTTGTGCATGGAATAGAAACTTGGTACTATAGTCTACGTTGTTGCATTATGGTTACCCAAGGATGTCTCAGGTATCATATCTTGCTGGCCCACCATTGGTTGGTCGGTTGATTTTCCCATCTCCATAGGTTGCATTTGATCATCCTCATTTCCTTGTAGTACAACAAATCTGTTGGGTGAAATAGCTTACGAGGGAACTGTGGATTTAGCGCCAAAGCCCACGTCATGAGTTAGTGCACCGTAACTCTTTTTCGAAGGTTTCCCTTGGTTCACCTGACTGTGGTTCCAAACGTTGTCACCCTCAATTTGTTTGTAGGACACCACAATAATTATGTAAGTTATTATAAATCTTCTAATACATGTTTTTTATCCCTACAAATCAAATATATAAATTGAAGTTAAGTTAGAAAAAAATAAAAGTAATATATATTATTACATCATTATAAATATTAATAAAGGGATTTAAAACTATTATTTTTATATAAAAGAAAAGTATATACATGTAGGAAAGGAGAAGATTTCACCCTCTTATTTCTTCTTTCATCTAAATTCTAAATTAAATAAAAGAGAATTATAACAATTTATTTATTCCTTCAATCTTTCTAACTAGACATTATATAACAAAGTATTTCCTTAATTAATTAATTGTATATATAAGCCATACTTTTTTTTTCTTCTGAAAATTAGTACAGACCTACATTAATTGATATGTGGTGTACATACCCCTACCTAACTTCAAAGATTTTTCATACTATATATTGTCTATTATAAAAAAATTAGGTCAATTTAAACATTAATTCACATTTATTGTCTAATTTTCTCCTCATATAAAATAAGATATATATATATATATATATATATATATATATATATATATATATATATATATATATATATATATATATATATATATTGTTCCTATCATTTAAAGCTTTTATAAGTCTGGCACTATCTCAAATTCTTCTATCCAATAATTAAATAAGAGACATCAACCGAATTTAAGAGATTCAATACATTCTACTTTGACCAACATGCATGGTATACTGTACATTAAGCTACAAGGACAAGTTACTATCATATCTGCTGGAAAGAAAGAAAAGAAAGAAAAAAGATCATAGAAAAAGTTACTTGTTCCAAGTGACAACAAATTCCTACAAAGCTTGATGGTGATGAAATAAATGGAGGGCTAGGTAGCAAGATGCACGTGCATGCAGGAGACACAAATCTTGTGAAATCTGAATCAGAGACGTCATTTTATGTCTAGGCGTATCTGTGATTAAAGGGATAAGCTGACTTTCATGTAGCCTGTGTCCCTTTCTGGTTTAATGCGCACTACTACTATTCAGTGTTAATTTCTAATGTTAACCATAATCATACGTATATCAATTGATATAAAATTATTTTAATTTAAAATCTTGGAGATATATAATTATGTTAAATAAGAGATAATTTTATTGTTATATAATCCTACTTAATTCGATTAGGATTGTCGAAAAATATATCTTGGACAAAAATAAATTTATACTGTTAATGTTGCCAAAAGAAAAAAGACAAAGAAAAAATGAATGTTTCATGCTGCATGAAATTAAGGTCCTCATTATTTTCTATGCCCACATGAATGAAATTCCGATCCCTCCCTCCAGAACACATGCACTGAAAATGATGTTGAGATCTAGTGGAAAGATCGTGTGCTGAATCATATATGGATGAGTTTGACTCTGGCTGCTAGTGCAAAAAATTAACATGGTGTGCGGGGGTACAGTGAAATTTGGATTATGTAATGAAAGAGAAAGAACAAAGTTAAGTTGCGTGAGTGGTAAGGATTTTCACCCCTTATGTAAAAAGGATTTCCAACTTTTGAGAGTAGAGTAAATCTAGCTGGAAAAGAAAGAGTCTATCATTTGCCTTTCCTACTCCGGAGGAGAATAGGTCCCTAGTCCTACGGTTGGTGGGATTCAGGAATGCGTATGAGATAGCATGATACGGGATGAGTTGGTTTAGATTAGATTGAAATCATGACAATTTTTTATTCAAAATCATCTTATTTTTATCTATTCGGTTTAAATTGAATTTTTTTTCTAGGTTGAGTTTTTAACTCGAACTGAATCTATCCGACTATAACCAGAATGATTCGGATAGTGGTCAAATTTATTATTAAAATACTAAAAACTTAAAAACCAAAAAGTTATGAAGTGTGAAGTATGAACTATGAATCATGACCATGTGTGCGGACTGTGAAAGAAGAAAAACATAAAATGGGTTGGGTTAAAACTTTAAACTCTAAAGGTTAATGAAAATATAAAAAAAAAAACAAAAGAATTATGTAATCGAATAGATTGGATTAGATTAAATTCTCAAAATCAAAATCCAACACACAAACTGAACTAATCAAAATTTCATTTTTAATCCAATTTGAACTAATGATTGGAGTTAATCTGAAATTTTCAATTTGGGTTGATTTCGATGCATCAGATTATTAGTTTGATTTGAATACGTGGCTACCCCAGTTGAAACACTCCTTGCAAAAGTAAAAAGGAACAAAGACAAAGACACAGGTCTAGTTCATTACATGTTTAAAACGAACTAATTTTAGTATAAAAGTACATCAGTAAATATTTACTAGAAAATTGGAAAAAAGTAAAAGTTAATTTATGTTTGTTTATAATTATAAAAAAAATTGTAAAAGGAACCTATGATTTTACGAGAATCTATTTAAACTAGTTTCCCATTTTAATAAAATTCTAAATTCTTTTCAGTTTTTAATTATTTTGAATTTCTTAAAAAAACTCATGATTTTTTTAAAAAAATTAATTATACGTTTTTGAAAAAATGATTCTGTACAAAAACTGGTAAGAGACAGGCCTATAAAAGAAATGAACAAATTATACTAAGAATATTTAATACTAGTTAAAAAATAATTAAAAATTAAGGATTTTATTCTATTATTTATTTTTTAACATGAAAGTATTTATTATTTTTATTTTTAAGTTATAGATTTTCTAGTTTCTTATGAAACTAAACCAAGAGATATTTTCTACACTCATTTTTTGCTAATTTGGACTTAAATTTTGTCTTGTGAATCTATTCTTACTCTCATTAAAGTATATATATATATATATATATATATATATATATTTATTTATTTATTCTATTTTTCCTTTTTAACCCAAAACAAAATAATGGGTAATGGTTAAAATAATATGATAATTATTGTCTATTTTAAAATATAAACTAAATTTAAACATAAAACATAATGTGTTTATGCATTGCTTTTGGTTCTACATGATTAGTTTAAAATAAAATAAAAACTATCTTAAGTATTCTCATAATTGTTTAAATATTTATAAGATATTTTAGTATTTAGATAAAATCTGTAACTTAATCTTTATCAATACTATAATATATTTTTTAAAAAAAAAGTATATATTAAACGAAAAATAAGTCTGTATATAATTCATGCTTGAAAAGCCAATCTGCATAGTACTTTCCTTTTGGCACTTCATTCATACTTTGCTGAATTCAGTAGCCAAAAGCACTGTCAATATCTTTGCCATGTGTAAATGTCGTATCCAGTTCAGTAACATTCACAACCCTAGCCTAAACTATGAGTCTATGACGATCCTTGAGACTGTTCAAAACAATTTGAAGCAGACAGAAGAAGGACGTCACATCAAATTTCACTTGGTATATTGTAAAGAAAAAAATTATTACATGGTCACCTGAAATCAGTGTTATAAAAACCAGATTGATCATTGATCCAATAATGACACGGAGAATTAATGGTTCAAACTAGTAGATAAGTAATTAGTTGGATTTAATTAAGTATATATTAAAAATTTTAAATGATATATTTATTATATAATCGTATAATTAATGTTATTTGATTAAGAAATTTATTTATATTAAAAAATTTAAAATAATAATTGATAAAAATAAGACATCAAAATAACATCATGATTATTTTTTGTGTGGTATAACCTAATCTGTGTTTGTAAAATCGGATCGGATCATCAAGATTCTTTAAAATTGATCAAATTTGGTCGAGTTATCTCATGTCACATGCATGAATGATTTAATAACAAAATCAATCATATTAGACCATCAGACCCATTTGAATTGATTCAACTGATCAAACCAAATCAAATCTGCATGAAAGCATTATTGGAGAAAATATGTTCATCATTATTAATATCATTATAAATGATCAATTAAGTTATTTTAGAAATTAAACTAATTAAATTAAGAATCACAACCAGTGAAACATAACAATATATTAATTTATGATTGATTAAGTGAAAGTTTTTTTTTTTAATCTTCTATATTAGAATGTAATGACTTAACTAAGTAAAATGAAGTATCTTCTAAAAAAAAGTAAAATCAAGTAGGATAGATTTTTTTAAAATCTCTAATGTGTTTTTAAAATTTTATTTAAAGAAAAATATATTTTCATCATTTGAATAAATAAATCTTAATGATTATTAGTGTGTTTAGAAACACATTTAATCGTATAAATCACATATACTTGGATGTAAAAACAACATTGTTGATGCAGGATCAAACATATAATGACATATAATAAGAATTTGTCCAATGATTACACGTGATATTAATATGAAATAATTTCCATTAAAATTAATAATTAATTTTTGTCCAAAATTATAAATACACATAAATTGAATATCTAAGATTTTTTTTCATACCCACATTAGCTATATATTAAATGAATGATGAGTGGGATGTGTAAAGGAAAAGTCGGAGCATTTATTATGTTAGATGTTACTCTTGTGATTAATGTTGGGCTATTTTTTTTTAATTATTTTCGTTGTTAAGCTTAAATTCATTAAACCAGTCAATTGCTGTCACCTATTTATTATGACAAAATCCAGACGCATCAGTACCATTCTAGAGCATCTTGATAATATATTCCTCGTGATAGAATCTAGCTATGTGGAAGGGGTCCAATCAATAATGAAATTAGTCGATAATAGTAATATCTTTTCAATAATAGTGTCCTTCGTTCTTGTTCGGTGTGGTGTTTTACTGAGTTATTACAGATTAGGTAATAATTAAGATGCGCCCACCGTAATCTTATAGGAAGATTATGAAGAAATTGCTCTCTCTCTTCTTCCCCTCAATGCAAGGTACTATAAAAAATTGAGTGTTACTGTATGTACTCAGTATTTTTATTGGGATATCCAACATCTATGGTGAAATGATAAAAATATTTTTCATCCTAATAATATAAATACTTTTACATCTGTGTCTGTACAGTGCGAAACCTTCATCTCCTCTTCCTACGGCTGCTTCTTTCACTTCACCATTTACTTCTTTTACTTTCTGTCACCGTTGGTGTTGGTGCTTGTTCATCTTCCGCTCTTCCGTTGGTGTTGGTGTTTGTTCATCTTCTGCTCTTCCGTTAGTGATGGTGGTTGTTCCTCTGTGGTACTGGTTGTTGTTGTTAGTGGTTGTTGGTCATTCGTCTTCTTCACTTCTTCAGTTTTTCTTCTCGTTCGTTGGCTAATCTTGTACCAGGTAAGTGGTCCCCTCCCTTTGAAGCTATTTTTGTTGAAGTGTTCAATGATTTCTTGCTATTATGATGTTGTTGCATGATTGTATTGTTTTATGTAATTGGTTTTTGGTGTTTGTTGGTGTTGGTGTTGGTTTTTTTTAAGCTTTACCGGAAAAAATGGCATGTTGCCGACAAAACCCATACGAATTGAGGATCCGTATGGGTCATACGGACGTATGACCCATATGGATTACCAATCCGTATGGTTTTTTTTTTCTTTCTAAAGTTAATTGATTTTTTTCTTTTATTTTTGGTAAAATTTATTTAAGTTATTATTAAAAAAATTTGACAATGTGTTGTTGCCATACGGATCAGTATGGTATTTTTTTTTAAATTAAAAAAGTATGTTTAAATTTTTATTTTTGTTACAATTTTTTTTAAAATTCTTGTGAGTTAATTTTAAATTTTTTTTAATAGTTGTTATGTATTGTAAAAAAAATGATTTTAGTTATTAATTAAAATTTAATTAGCGTTATTGCCATAGTGATTCGTATGGTATTTTTATAATTTTTTTAAATTAAAAATAATTATGTTTAATTTTTTTTTTGCAATTTTTTTACAAATTCTTGTTAATTATTTTAAAAAAAATTAGTAGCTGTTATGTATGGTAAAACAAAATAATTTTAATTATTTATTAAAATTTAATTAACGTTATTGCTATACGGATCAGTGATTCGTATCCGTATGAACTATATGAATCACTGGTATTTTTTTAAAATTAAAAATTATGTTTAATTTATTTTTGTTGCAATTTCTGTTAAAAGTTGTTATGTATTGTAAAAAATTATTTTAATTATTTATTGAAATTTAATTTTCATTACTGTCATAAGAATCACCGATTCATATGGTATTCTTTTTTTAAATTAAAAAGTATGCTTAAATTATTTTTTGTTGCATTTTTTTTAAAGTTGTTATGTATTGTAAAAAAATTATTTTAGTTATTTATTAAAACTTAATTTGTGTTACTATCATACGGATCAATGATCCGTATGATATTTTTTTAATTAAAAATAATTATATTTAATTATTTTTTTTTGCAATTTTTTGAGTTATTTTTGAAAAGAAAATTAGCAGCTGTTATGTATGATAAAAAAATTATTTTAGTTATATTTATTAAAATTTAATTAGCGGTATTTTCATATGGATCAGTGATCCGTATGATTCATACGTATTGTCAATATGTATGAATCATACGGATCCATGATCCATATGGTAGTTATTTTTATTTTTTTTAATTAAAAATAATTATGTTTACTTTTTTTGTTGCAATTTTTTCAAAAATTCTTTTAGTTATTTTTTTATTTTTTTATTTTAGTGATTTTTTTAAAAAAAATTTAGTGCAATTATTTTTTAGTGTATTGTAATCATTTGTGAAATTTAATCATGTATTGAAATTTTAAATTTTTAGTGATTTACATGTTAGTCTCCCTTTTTATATAATTTGGCTAGTTTTTTAATTTAATTATGTATGGTAATATAAGATTGTATTAGATTAGATTAGATTAGATTTCCCATTAAGAGTAAGATTATATTAGATTTCCCAAATTAAGACTAAGATTAGATTAGATAAGATTTTTAAAACTAAGACTATATTTAAATTAATTAAAATTTGTTAGTTATAAAAATAATTCAATTGAAAATTATAAATATTTTTATTATACAAAACATTGAAAGAAATATTTTAATTGTATAACAAATTTGTAAGTTATAAAAAATGATTGAAATCAAATATTAAAATATATTCACTGAATATAAAAAGCATGATAATTATTATGCAGATAATAGTTAGAACTAGAGGTCTTGGTCGAGCTTTAGACTGATCAATAGGAAAAGTCTTGGGGAGGAGAGACGGGAGTGACGATGATGCCCCCAGCGGTGAAGGCCTACTGCATCAGCCCGTAGATAGCGACAACAAGAGCGTGTTGTCGAGGATCCTCCTACGGCCACAGAGAAATTGAACGAAGAGCAGTCAGAAGCACCGGTTGAAGAAGCTGTGACTAATGTTGAGGGTTTTCCAGGAGGATCCCATGACACATTAATTCTCACAGATTTTGAAAATCACATTGCTTTGGAGTCTGGAATGGAGACGTATGTAATTTTTTAAAAACATAAAGAACGTAGTTTACTAGTTAATAATTTTTTTACATCATCAATATTATTGTTTGCAGGAACGTCTTGAGCTGAAGCTATCTTCCCATGGAAGGAAGATGGCTAAGTACGGGAGGCCTGCTCCAGATATTGAAGGCCTTGTGGCGGTCAGTGGACTAAGTCCTTTGATCGCCTATTCCTTAGATACGGGCGATCAGAGACTAATGTCTTCTTTTGTGGAACACCGACATAAGGAAACTAGTAGTTTCCATTTGCCCGTCGGAGAGGTGACTATCACCTTGGATGACGTTGCGTCATTGCTACATCTATCTGTTGTAGGGGAGTTCCACAACTTCGAGCTACTTCATGTCGATGACGCTGTTGAAATGTTGGTGGAATTACTCGAGGTCAACGCTACAGAGGCGAGAGCTGAGACGATTCAGTGTCATGGCTCTTATGTTCAACTATCGCTGCTGCGAGACGTGTATCAGCTAAAGATCGAGACATGTCATTGGATCATAGCAGCGCGAGCGTATTTGTTGCATCTTCTTGGATGCACACTCTTTGCTAACAAGAGTGTCACACACGTGCACGTGATATTCTTGGATACACTGCGTGACTTGACACAGAGTGGGGGTTACTTTTGGGGCGTTGTTGCACTTGTGCAAATGTATGATAATTTAAATGACGCGTCCAAGAGCACGGTGAGACAGCTTGTAGGATATATCACTCTGTGACAGGTTAGTTAAGATGTTACGAAAAAAAATTTCATTGAAGTTGAATATTATATGTTGTCGTGTATTTTAATGAATATGCTTGCAAAATATATTTAATGTTGGATCTACAAGTATTTTTCATCTATTGGTTCTGCTGTTCTTGCCGAGGATTATGATGAGAGGAGACCGTGTGCATGTTGATGGACCTCTGACAAGGCACTGCCCGTTTCCACGTATAGTAGGCGTTTGGATAGACTGACCCATGACGTGGTGTGTTGGATTTTGTACGGTGACCACTGTTCATTTAGAGAATTTGAGGTCATCTCATTATTTTACGGCTATCTCAGATGGGGCCCCTTGACAGTCATTAACCGACCGGAGAGGGTTGTAGGACAATTTGGCTACATCCAAACTATTCCGCCACATCCTGTTGCGTCATTGTTCTTTGTTGAAAAAATTAATGATAGATGGATGCAGTTTGGTGAGTACATTACACCTGTATGACAATTATGTGCAGTTTCTGGCCACGGTTCGCTAGATTACATTGATTGGTTTTACTTGATCTCACACTCATTCATGAGTCTGGCACAGCCAGGGGATCCTCCTAGAGTGCCGCCGGTTCAACAATATGAGGAATTTGTTGAAGCAGATATGTATCAGCAACTGATGGCAGTAGCGGCACCTAATGAGGCAGATGTTGATGTGCATCATGTTCGACATGCAATAGTAATATTTTTTTTGGTATTTGTGTTTGTTGTTTTCTTTAGTATTTTATTACTAACAATTGTTATGTTTGTTTTTTTCACTTGCTAGGATGACATTGTAGCAATTGGTGATAAGTTGGAGAGGCTACTGAATCTGAGGATCAAGGAACAGAAGCATATACTGTTGTTGAAAAATGTGTGGGCATCGCAAGAAGCTACATTGCCCAACCAACTGTAGGTCATAGATCGAGGCGTAGGCAGTGTACAGACGATCATTGAAGTTGTTTTATTTTTTCCTTGTATATGTGATTTATAATTTTTTGGATAATTTATTTATTTGGTACATTTATTTTTTGACAGTGACATTTGGTTATTTATTTGGAATATTTTTAATTTTGTGGATAATTTATTTATTTGGTTCATTTGGTTAATTTTTAATTTTAATGATTATGTGATATAAATTTTTGTGATTCCTTTATCGTCAATTAGCTATTAATGTTGCGTTAAGAAATAAATTAATTCGTGCAGCAAAAATAAATTACGCATGTATGATACATCGTTGTCAAACTTGACAATACACTGTGAAATGCATGCGTATTTTTAAAAGCAATATATGTCTGTGAAATCCAAAAAAATTTGACATTCCTTTCGGATGTACCATCAATGAATTGAAGGATTTGATCAAGCAAGTTGCACCTCAAGGGATTCCCCCTTATGGTATTCATGAATCACAAACGATAAAGCGATTGTTTTTTTCGACAACCAGGTCATTATGAGTATTTAGACAAAGTTATCAAATTTGAAATTATTGAGTTGAAAACTGATAATGGCATGCTAAAGGTCTTAGTACAATCTAACTACTGGAAACAATTTGGGTCAATAAAAATTTTAGCTATTTTTAGTAAACAGGTAATGGAAATGGAAGACAACATGTCTCGGTCGCAACATGATTCAATGCAAAATTAGTATTAGTTAATTGTAGTTTTTCATGCAATTTTTTTTTTGTTTCAACTATGTTGAAGTTAATGTAATGTTTGAATTCGTGTCCATTAGCAAATGAAATCATATGATTATTATTTTCAAAGTTTTTAATTATTTTCTAACTTTTAAAAATAATGATTGAAAGCAAAATTTTGAATGTCAACAAAATAATAATTTACACAAACGTCAATGGTAATAACATTTTATGTTCATGGTTCACCTAAATCAACAAATTTGATTTTTAGTCTAGACAAAGTTGTGTAACACTGCAGTTTACCCATGTATGGAGTGAGCCATTGCTTTGCCTGAGAATGTGTACTCCATAACAACCCCACTAGTGGTAAAGGACAATGGTCTCGTAACTGAACCTGTTAGATAACGACAACCAAATTGAACGTAAGATACCTAACTACAGTGTCACCAATTATACTAACATCATAATTATGCAATTACCTGTACAAAATTATTTCCATACACATGACCAATGCATATTATGTGATGGACATAAGAATTTGGTGGCGACTAGCTTCTAAAAGGGAAAAATGTCATACTTTGTTGTCGTGAAAGAAAAACAACGATCATGTTGTATCATGAAGCAATAACATATCTCATATTTGTAATATTCATCCATATATCTATGGTAACCTACATGTAAAAGACAACAAATGACGATTACTTAAAGGTTATTTTAAGAAAAAGTGACATAACAATGAACTTACGCATCATAGATAATCTGTCAACAAATAGGGAACATTTTAATTCCTCAAATTTCTCTATGCCCCCAACCAGATTGATATACTCTTCGGACTAGCTTGTCAGTTCTTTATGCAGATGGTTGCACACCAATGACCACGATTCTTCACCTATACCCAATAACGCAGCTATTGCCCGATAACCACAATTACCATCCGCTTTGACATCAATAATGTTTTTAATAGAATCCTTAATGCAATGATGAAATTGATCCAACATTGGAATATTTTGTCTTTGTATTGGGTCCTCAAATGATGATGCATTACGTTTCACTGATGAATTACTATTTTGCACAAAGTGTAATGCATCAACATACTCCCAATAGGATGAATCACATTTTGTTGACTTTTGTTGTTTGGTCAACGGTTTTTTTGGAGCACCCTTGGTCTTCACCTTTTTTTCGAGGAGGACACATGGAGTTCATATCAGGATAAACAATTTCTCGCAGCTTTGACTTCAAATGTACTTTACCATAAACATCGAGCTGCTCAAAGCGTTACGATATGGTTTCCATCTCCTCAGTTATGGTCACTTGTGTCTCACATAACCCTTGATATAAAAAACTAAGTTTCCACAAAAAAAATATGGATTGTCTCGGGTGGTATGGAGCTAACAACATATTTAAACAACTCACATGCACATGGAAGATTGTGGGTACTCCTCATGACACATCTACATCGTGATGGGTTTTTGTCTGCATAAGCTACACGCTCATACTCAGTAGCAATTTCATTTAAAGTGTACCTTGATACCATGCCAAGTTATTTTTTGTACAAGGTTACTTTAAACATATGTCCAACCACGTGCGTGCTTGTCTCAAAAGATGCTTTAATATGGGTGTGTTGAAGTGTCATCATATTATTCATTGCTTCCTAAACACTGCATATGTCACCAACAAAGTTTTGTAAGAGTCTCTTTAGTTACCAATGAGCACTCTCAACCCTATAGATGAAATATACAACAACATGTAAACAAATGCATCACTTTCATTTAAGTCAACACTTAAACAAATGAACACAAACAAAAAAAAATATTTAATACCTGTCAGTGGTTGTGTTTCCTAGATGCATCACTTTGTTGGTCCATGCTTTCACGAATCTTTCTTTGTGCGGAATCACCCATGTTTGACATATATAGTCCACAAACATAGGCCACAGAGAGCAAGCCATTTCAAAGTTTTCAAGGTACTCATCAAAAGAAATCTCACATGGACAGTCAACCAAACTCCCCCAAGCCTCCATCACATAATCCCATGCATTCTTTTGAGCAACCAAGTTTTTGCACTTTGTCTTCACATTCTTGTCAATATGGAATCGACACAACAAGTTCGTAGCATCTGGAAATATAATTTTCACTGCATTCATCAAAGATAAATCCCAGTCGGTAACAATAACCCCGGGGAGTGCATCAACTCTCATGAAAAGACCCTGAAACCACTATAGAGCCCAAACAACATTATTAAGTCGTTCTCCTTCCAAGTAAGCAAAAACGGCAGAGAATGTCATTCCTGTTGGTGTAACACCAACAATATCAAGCAACGACAGCTTGTACCTATTTGTTTTGTAGGTATTGTCGATCAAAAAAACCAAATTATAAGAATTGGTTAACTTTACTGCATCAGGATGACATCAAAACAAGTCACGTACAACATTATCATCCTTCAGCCTATGCCAGTGAACATATTGATCTCGATCAAGCAACATATTCAGTTGTTGCATTTTGGTGTTACTCCCTCTTATGGAAGAACGGTAAGCATGTCTCGTATTGTAAATTTGTTGTATAACTATTGTCATTGTGCTCCTTCAACGTCAACAAAATATTTTTTGGCTTCACCATGGACTTTGTCATATCAACAACAACAATTTTCTCATCCTTTGTCAGTCAACCCGCATATGGATGCCCAACGAATGACTTTTTCATTTCGTGATTGTGAACCCCACAAATTAACTTCACCATCCATCCGTCTCCTCCCGAAACTAGCTTTGCACACAACTTAAACGGGCATCCACATTTTCTACTGTCAGTGCATGTTCTTGCCAAATTATGTTTCTTAGGCCTATACTCCTCACTCCTTTCACAAGCTATCAACAAAAATGAGGCTCTTCCTCAAACACCGGTATTGGTGTCTAACCTCATTATAACGACAACAAATCCAATGTCACGAGCCAACGATCAAACCCATTGTAAAACTTCATCACAACTAGCAAATAACTATAACACAATTCAAATCAGGTTTGACATGAGTAAACATCTATGTAATATAATTACTATACCAACAACAACAAATTACACAAATACCTGAGAAGTATTAAAGGCATTTGAGCAATCAATGTGTTCTACTTTAACGTCAACATCTTCCTCATTTTCAACATTCATATCAACTTCTTTAGACATCATACTATCATACATCCACTGGTCTTCATTCATCTTAATTAATAAAACATTTAACAAATTCAATTCAATGACAACAAATTATACAATCACCTCATTTGTTATTGACACAAATATAGTTGTTTACAAAAACAATATTTTACTACACTTTTTCATTAAAATTTCATATAAAACTATTAAATACATCATTCAATAAAATACATAATTAAGTTAAACATGTAAATACATAATCATTGTCATATAAATTTGTTTAATTATTAATCATTAGTATATTAATTTTTAAGCAATGTAATGTTAGCTAATTATTAATCATTAGTATTTCTTTTTTCACCATTCTAATTACTTAATACATTTTTTAATCACTATCAAAAATAATATCACCAAATCAAATTTTCTGAAATTACTAAAACTAGTACAAAAAAATTACAAAATTAATAATAATTAAATTAACAATTATAATCTATTAAATAAAACAAAAAAAAAATTTGTATAAACCATACGGATTGACAATCCATATGGGTCATACGGATCAACAATCCATATGAACTATACGAATTGATAATCCATATGTATTTCGTGTATCTCTTCTTCTCTGACAACGAAAACCGACCAAAATTCACCGTATATTTTTTAGCAACGCACGTACACCACCATCGGAGATCAAATACTCTTTGAAACCGACCTTAACGAAAACAACTTATACTAAGTGACAGATTTTGCAGAAAAAAAATGACGCTGTAGAAATTGAAAACTCTTCCTGTTATTTATAACCAAAAATACCATAAGGATATTTTTGGCATTTCAAATAATTATTGGGTGCCCCAAACAATTTCCTAAGAAATTTCAGTTGTTTCATTGCTAGATTCTAATTAATGGGCCCATCAACTATGGCATCCTAACCAAAATTAATGGACGATTTTTTCACTTCTTTGCACGTAACACTAACTACCAAAAAATAGGTGATATATATTTACGAACGAAAACTTCACTCTTCCCTAACAAGAAATTACATTAGATATATACCTAATCCCATGACTAATCTCTTGAAAAAGTGTCATTTGACAATGCTTGATTGCAACTTAGTGAACATGAATATTTAGATAATGAATTATTGCATCACAATAATTAGTCAAATAGCATTGGGATTAGCACCAAAGCTCAACTTATCATATATGTTTATGTTATGCATAAATATATTTTTCCACAAACACCTGTAGAAAAAGAAAAAAAATTGTTCTTCATGTTAAAATTAATTTATGTACCTTAACTTTTAGCTAAATAAGAGAATTTCAAAGTAGAATACACAAGTTGATTTTAATTTATAGAAAAAATAATAATTCACTTATTTTTTCAATTTTGCTTTTCGACAAATATTTGACTCATCTGCATCTGCACAGATTGTTGTTGTTTTAACATTTTCGAGTAAACACCGATTTCTCTTCTTAATTTTTTTCCACCCCTATTTTTTCCGTTTCTGTTTTTGAACATTGAAAGGTTCCCACTCAACCCCTGCAAACTCTATTCTTCGTAAATAACTATTTCCTTTACAAGACAACAAGTACAGTCACCATCATCTATTAGTGGGAAAAAAAAAATTAAGAGCAAGGAACATGAAAGGTGCACTTTACTACTCGAAATCCAACGGCAGATAGTGGCTATATAAAAAAAAAAAAATTCGTTCAAGAAGTAATGTATTTCATTTCTTATTGACATGAAATGTATTAAGTTGTATGTATAGTTATGTTGTTTATGAGACATCTAAGAGTTGTACATTTATCTTCAGTCGATTTAAAATTGGATACGTAGAATCTACATTAATCTATATTCAAAATATCGTTTATAACAAAATTGCTACCTTGTAACTAGGAAATTACATGTTTAAATCTTGTAAAGTTACAATGTCATGAAATTAAGGACATCCTAGTTTTTTTTTTCCTACTATCTCCTAGGAAAGTAGAAATGTCCGTTTGAGGTGTTTCAAATGGTAATTCAAATACACCCTTCATGTTTTCTTATGCATCTCAACATGATTGAACAAAAAACACGGATTGATGCTTAAGGCTATGTTTGGAAAAATGTTATTCCTACGCACGTTGAATAGGAAAATTAACTAGGATGATGCAGTTGCTTTTCCATTAAATTCGGTTTGACGCCGTCTCCGCAAACACACACTAACTGTAATTTAAACAGAGAAATAAAAACACTCTAGTTGATAAAGACTAATTTGTTATTATATGAAATTGATGCCTATGCTTTTATGTATCAAATTAACATCAATTATGACATTAGGCATAAAATTGTATTTATAGTATCAAACTTTTTCATGGTGGACTTTGGAATAGTTGTGGAACCAGAATGGATCTACTGGTTCAGGGGACGCTAGAACAGTGCCTTACCTCGTCCTGAATGAAAAATCTGACTTTTTGTGGCTGTGGGTAAGTCAACCATCGCGTTCACATTTGCTAGCAAAGGTAGGCCACAAGACACCAATTGTGGGAGAACAGAGAAGCTTTATACCTATCTTGGGCCCAAAGGTCCCATATGCATAGTTGTACCCACAATTGAATGAGACTGAACCCAAAAAATTTGTTTCAACGAGTAAGGGATCTTTTTTGTGGACACGGAGACAATCATTGTAATAATACAAATCATAAAAGTTCAATTATCTGATGTGAAAAGATTACTTTATGGCAAAGAGGTAATAAATGGCTGTCATTGGATTGGAGCATCATCATGGCCACGGATGCAAAAAGAATCCAGAGAAAAGAAAATGGTGCAACCATGTTCTTAAGATAGTGGAAGGATGAAGCTAGTATGTGAATTTGTCTGAAAATAAAATGAAAAATTAAAATTAAACTAGGGTTTAATCAGATTAAGAGACTGTCTTGTCAGAATTGTTTATCTGTGATTTAGAATTCAAAAGGGGCACATGGACTCTATACAGAAAAAGGCTATGGCTACTCTGAAATCTCGATATGAAAAAATTGAATTCTCTGTGGTATATATCCACTTATTTTGTAACACACAAGTATTATTACCTACACTATATGTAGAGACTGTCTAAAAATCTGGATTACTAGATTTTTACTAATTTCACTTTCGGTGTACACATAATTTATCATTTTATGTGTGATTTAACTCAAAACTTTAATTTATTAAAAATACTCCCACAGGTGAAAACTCCTACGAAACAAGTGGAGATATATTAATACCCATAAGTTATATATCACCTCCTACTTTTTAAAAGAAGTATTTTAACAAATTACAACTTGGATTAGCGAAGTTTGAAGGGCATAACTTGCTTGCTATCATACTCTTAAGAAATGAGAATGGAAGAAGACATAGTCAAATCATATTTTTATTTTTTTTTTATTTTTTAATATAAGCAAAAGTTTTATTAAACAACCAGAATAAAAGGGGTACTCTAATTCCGATATAGAGTTTTTACATATAAAAGTTAAGGAAGATAAATAAAGAAGACCAATCAGAGTAGTATTAGACGTTGTTCTTCTTGACTTTAATTAGACCATGTTCACGATCTAACCTTTATAATGTTTATGAGGAGATTGATCCATTTTAAGTATGGAAATTTATTTAAAGAGTTAATCTTTTTTATGATATATTTTTCCATGCACATAGAACTAAAGATAGAATTCCTAATCACATGTTGAAGGAATAGTTATCTGTCAACTATACCTACCATTTTAATATACATAGAACGTCGAAGCAATGAAATTGAAATTGCTAATAGTGTTTCCAACTGTGATCACTTGAGTCCCTAGAACTGCGTCATTTGATAGGATACCTCTTTTGGATTGGACATAAAATATACAATGCTGTAGGAGGGTAGAAGTGACTGCAAAATCAGAATCTGTCGTATCCCAATACACCTTTCGTTTGATCACATTAAGTCTACTTGCAACTATTAAAATTAATGTCTTATCCGATAGAGATATGATTTACGGATAGACTAATAAATAAATAAATAAATAAATAAATATAGATTAATTTTTAATTGAATTAAATAGGAAAAATTTATAAAAATAACTGTCGTCGTTAAATGAGAATAGTTGTTATAAAAAAAATTAATATCAAGGGTTTATTTTTTGACAAAAAAAAATTCTTCGTTAAAGTGAAATTCTTATTTTTGTTTACTTTTTTTTTTAAGAAATCAAAGTATATCGAAAAGGAAAAATTTTATTATGAAAAAAGATACACACTATTTATTTATTATTTATGAAAATTATAAATTTAAAGATTGATTTCTATCATTGTTAATCTAAGAAATCTTTAAAATTTACATTTGGTATTAGAGTATTTATTTTCTTTCAATTATACATAAATTTTAATTATGAAATTTAGAAATTTTATTTCCGTAATGAACCATCATGGTTTATCTGTAGTATTTTTTTAAAAAAAATACCGAAGAAAGAATTGTTATGATATATTATAATAAATTAATGGATTACCAAATTCTTACAAGTGATGTTTTCGTCATTATGAATAACATGTACGTACTTATGAGAATTTCTTTTCAAAACAAGATGCCTTCAATTGCATTTGAATGCTTGTAAAGCTTTTGGAAAATTTTCGAAATCAAAGAAAGGAAAAGCACATCCTGTGTGTGCGTGTGTTTATATTATAGAAAAGTGTTATATATTTTGTGTTTTGTTGGATGAATGTGGTTGAAAGCAAATAAATGTGAATTTTATGGCCAATTTCTGAGATGGTAAACAAGTTCTCTCTTCCACATTTACGTGTACATGATTTATTGTGAGGTCATAAAATATGACAATTATGTTTTACCTTTTGAGAATGAATTTGCATGTTAAGGCAAAGCTTTTACTTTTTCCAATTCTTTTGAACCTTACCTATGTGATAGCTTGGAATGAATGGAATGAAGAGCAAAAGTCCGACAAATTTTTCCATTTGGGGTCCTTTTGCAAACTTATTCCCCAGATGGGATCGTTTTGAAAGAATTTCCGCCATGGTGCTGTTTTGTACGTGGTTTGCATGGATTTTGCATGGAAACCGCAAGCTTCAATGGCGAGTTCGTGAGCACAGGACACGTGGATGGCAACCCGCTACTACTGCTGGCGATTTCAGGTAGAGGCGCGTCCCGCCAGCGGTGCTGGCGATTTCAAGGTTGTGCTGAAATCGCAGCATTGACTGGCGATTTCCAAGGGCTACGAGTAGGGTGCAGAGAGAGAGGCACAAAAGCCATTTCCGAGGCTCTGCACGGAGCTGCAGCTGCAGAGCAGGGAGTCGCCATCAGGAACTGCGACTTGGTGAGGAAACCACCAGCAGTGTTGGCGATTTGCATTCGTTAAATCCCCCCCTTTCCCCGTAGACCCATCACGCGAAAAAAAAGCAGAAAGAACGTGAGTATTGTTGCTATTCGTGTGTTGCTGTTCGTGTGTGTTAGAGGATCCAGCAGAAAAAAAAAAAGCTAGAACGTGAGTGTTTGTTGCTGTTGGTGTGTCTTAGAGCATTCAGCAGAAAAGAAAAAGGAAGGTAGAGGAAGCCGTTGGTTCTTAAGTTTCAAAAACTTTCTCCCAAAACAAATTCAATTGTAGTAAGTTTGTTTAATTAAAATTTTATTTTATTTATATTCTGATTATAATTAGTAATATATGTTATTAGTTTTGTATCTTAAGTTAGTTTTAGTTAGAAATAGTTTTGTGCAATAAATTTATTTTTAGTTTTAAATAATATTAGGTTTAGTTAAATATATTTATTTTATTTGTATTCTGATTATAATTAATAATGTATGTTATTAGTTTCCTATTATTTTAAGTTAGTTTTAGTTAGAAATGATAAATTAAGTTTAGTTTGATAATTATAGTTTTGTACAATAGATTTATTTTTAGTTTTAAATAATATTAGGTTTAGGTTTAGGTTTAGTTAAAAATATTTAAATTTTGTATGCTAATTTAGGTTTAGGTTTAGTTAAAAATATTTAAATTTTGTATGCTAATTTAGGTTTAGTTTGATATAATTTTTTTATGTTAGATTACGTTACATTAGTGGTATGTTTAGTTTTAGTGAAATATATTTAAATTTTGTATGGTAATTTAGGTTTATATGATACATTGTATAAATTTTTTATGATAGATTATGTTAGATTAGTTTTGTATGATAGATTAGTTTTCTATATGAGATTTATATGATATTAGGTTTAGTTTTAATTTTGTATATATATCATGTTAATTTTTTTTTGTAAATATATATATTACGTTATATATTACATTACATTAAATATATATATTATGTGAAGTTATAGTTAGTTAGTTTTTGTAGGTAAATATATATGTTACGTTATATATTACATGATATTATATATATATATATTACGTTATATATTTATATTTAGTTAGTTTTATTTTTAAATGGTAATCTATGTTATTTATTTAAATTTATGTTTATTTAGTTTTAATTAAAAATGATAAATGATGTTATTTAAAAAAAATTGTGTTAGTTATTTTTAGTTTGAAATGGTAAATTAGGTTTAATTTGTTAATTTAAATTATTTAGTGTAGGTTTAGTTTTAATTACATATATTTAAATTTTCTATGCTAGGTTAGTTATATAATTTTGTATATATATTATATAAATTTATGGCTATATATATATGATGTTATTTTTTTTAAAAAAAATTTGCATGTAATTTATTTTATTTACGGAATAGATTTAAATAAATTTTTTATATATTTAAATTTTGTTATATATTTAAATAAATTCTTTATATATTTTGTTATTTGTTAAAATTTAAATTGTGTGGGATATATAATTAATTATTTTATTGTAAATGTAGTTAGTTTTATTTCTTTATAACTAATGTATAAATTATTATGTGAATTTATTGTATTTTTTTTTTTTTTGCAGTATCAATGGCATCTTCGTCATCATCTTCATCAAATATTAAAATTAAGTCTGGTCCGATTGATGGAGACGTACTATGGATGCAAGCTAAACATGTTTCAGAACATGTTTGGAACGGGAAAGAAGACCGCAAATTACACATAAGACGAGCGGTCCCCACGTATCAAGGGGAAGAAGAAATTCCAGAGGAAATTATTCCTCTTCGTGGACAATGCGGTTTTTATTGGATAATCAAGATGGGCTATTTAAAAATAAATGCTTCATTAATTACTGCTTTGATTGAAAGATGGAGGCCCGAAACACATACCTTTCACATGAGATGTGGGGAGTGTACGATTACTCTTCAAGATGTCTCAGTATTATTAGGTATGCGTGTTGACGGGGCACCATTAATTGGTCAAACGAATCTTGATTGGGCTGAATTGTGTGAAGAATTATTGGGAGTCAGACCATAGGAAGGTGAACTCCAAGGCAGTGTCGTTAGATTAAGCTGGCTGGCTCATCATTTTTCACACATCAATAACCATGACGGGAACGTAGAACAATTACAAAGGTTTACCCGTGCATGGATTCTTAGGTTCATAGGAGGAGTCCTATTTGTTGATAAAAGCAGCAGCAAAGTTTCCCTACGGTACCTACAATTTTTACGGGACTTTGACCAGTGCAGCACTTATGCATGGGGACCTGCCGTGCTTGCCTATTTATATAGAGAGATGTGCAGCGCCACCGATTACAAAATAAAATCAATCGGAGGCATGTGCATCTTAATCCAAATCTGGGCATGGGAACGATGCACGACTTTGGCTCTAAAGAGGACTCCTCCCGTGATCCAAAATAAGCCACTCGGACACAGGTTAGTTGTTTTAAAATTAAGATTTCATTTAAATAGGTCTAATAATGTAACGCGTGTCCATTGATGATTTCATATTTTTGTTAGGTGGTTGCGACATGGAAATCAGCATATTGGGAATGATGATCTGATTGTATTTCGTCGCAAG